>NC_053028.1:387216372-387395931 GCF_003073215.2 Triticum urartu
AGCAACCATGGGTTTCATGCAGCCTATGTTTGTCACCTGACGGTTGGGGACTTGGAGGGATCATGGGTATGTGTTTCTATTCTTTTTGTAGGTCTCATTTAGAATCCCATGGACTGAATCTGTAGTTTAGTTTTAGCAATAGTTTGACTATAATTTTTATTTGGTTTTGTCAAAAGTTAACAGTAAGGATTTGTGTGTGTATTTGTTCATTACTTAACAATATTTATCCATTTTTGTATAATCATTGTTCTATTTTTGCCAGATGTTTTACTGTAGGGGTACTAATATGTATATTTCTTCAGTTTAGTCAGGTTATATGACTAGTTAGTTTGGTGTTTTTGTTTTGGTTCAGATATTTCTTTTCACTTTTGTTATGGTACAGTTCCTAGATCTCTGTAAATATTCAGTTATGTCAGGTGTTCACTTTATTTTCTACTCCCATGCCCATTTGCAGAAAATGTCACCCAGAATCAGGAATGTTGCTCCTAGTTCCGGGATACTGAAGATGGAGACTTCATACAAAAATGGATATCAGTTGATGGAAGTTTCCTACAACATCGACTTTGATTGTTGCATCAACCTAACTATTGGGTGGAAGGACATTGTGGCAGGGTCAGGAATTGAGGATGGAGATGTGGTTATGGTTATGTTCTCCAGGGAAGATGACTCTCTGACGTTTAGAATTTGTGTGTTGTAGGTTTAAATGTGGCAAATGACTCTGGTTGTGAGATTTGTGTGCCTTTGATTATGTTGTAGTATCTTTCTTTAAAATAATGCATGTGAGATGGTTGAATTCTATGTTATTACCAGATGGTTTGGAATAATTTGTTCGTATGTTATTGTATGCGCTATTTTTTATTGATGTAATGCTTCCTATTTTTTCTCAAGCACAACTGTTTTTATATATTGTTTATATTTGAATTGGAATAGTTATAGTTGAACTGATGGGCATCCTTTGTTTTTACTGGGATATTTTCATGTACATGGCTCGCACAAGAAAAATATAGCTGATGATGGTTGTAGGATCCCTTGGGTTTGAGTTTGTTGAACTTACATGCTGTTGATGATAGTACTGAACTATATTGGATGTCAATGGCCAACCACATTCGTTTGTTGTAGAGAATTTTTTCTTACTATTCGACAGGAATTTTAGAGCACAATTTTATTTTTTAGTTGAATAGTGATAGTTCTAGTACTTTTTAAAATAAAAAGAATTCAATCTTTGCTGCATAGTACTAATTTTACTTCAAGCTTATGAATTTTAGTAGTTGAAATTTTTAAAATTTTGTTTCTGAAATTTTTATTACCATCTTCTACATTTAATTTTCCAAAAAATTATTTTGTATTTTTTAGTTCTTACAATCAATATGTGTTTGAACTTTTCTACATTCTTTATTTTGAACTGATTTCTTATGAGTTTTTTAATTATCTGCATGTGTTTCTTTTCTTTGGTCGTGTGTGATTGGTTGGAATTTTGTAGTGGGGCAAACTTTTGTATTGGGCCATCCCCCGAAGCCATTGTTTTCAGCCCAAATAGCTCGTCCGCACGGCTGTGCAGTGTGGTGTGCGCGTGCGCTATACGTTTAATCCCACCTCCTGTTCTCTTGGGCGGTCAATTTTTTTTATTATAGTACTGACTGTTCTCCTGTGCTTGAACTGACATCTTTTTTATAGTGTGTTTCCCTTGCTTTCTCTTTGTTCTCATTTTTTAGCATTTTTTGGATTTTTTATGAACATCTGGTTAAGATATATAGGACCGCACCGAGTGGCATAGTCGTACTGACACATTTTTTGTATGGACTGAAGAACATCTATCTTTTTAGGGTATTTGCTTGCGCGGGGGGGGGGGGGCAGAATAACCGCACTGCGCCTGTCAAACGAGCGCACTGCCGCGTTAGCGCGAGGCCGAGCCGGGGGGGAGGGAGGTCGGGACCCCCCTCCCCCATCTCGGCGAGGCCGAGCTAGAACGAGCCGTAGCAGGCGACGACGCGGCGTGCCGCAGCGTCGCATGCAGAGGCGAGTCCGTAACATGACTTTCCCCCATTTTCTATCTTTTTAGGGGGAAAACCAGCACCGCATCGAGGGGCATAGTTTTACTAACACATCCTCCATGTCTAGACTTGCCCCCATTATCTATCTTTTTAGGGGGAAAACCAGCACCACACCGAGGGGCATAGTTTTACTTACACATTTTTGTTTTTTGTATTGACTGATGAACACACGTCGTCGGTAACAAGCGGTTTTTGTCATACAGTGAGGTGGATCTGTAACATAACTTGCGTCATTTTTGTATCTTTGTTAGGTGTCTGCATTGTATAATGTGCTGCGGCGTCATATGTGTACACGAGTGTGAGGATGCAAGTGCTTAACATGAATTTGTGGTTCAAAGCGTGCCACCATTTTTTTGTACTTTTCATTTTTTTGAGAAATATTGTACTTAATTTTGTATAGTCTATGTAAGGTATTTCAATTGTACTTTTTTGATATTTTTATTGTACTGTTATGAGGTATTACTTGTACTTCGGTTGTTCATTTTCTCCCTCTATATTAATTTTTATTGTATTTAATTTTTTCTATTATTTTTAGTAACTGCCCTGAGATAGTGGGCTTTGCCCTTTTTCTTTTTCTTCCACGATCGTGGGCTTGAGCCGTCGGTTTTCTCCCACTCACCTTTTAACCTTCGCTCTCCCCCGTTCCGCCTCCCCCCCTCCACAAATCGCGTCCTTCTTCGTTCCCCTCCTCTCCTCTTCTCGCACAGAAGCCACTTCTCCTATTCTGCCGTAGGACCGTCGGCCGGCGGGTTGAACTCTAGGGGAAGGTCTGTATGCTCTGTTTGTTCCTTTGCTCTGTCCTCGACTCCCCTTGCATCCCCTTATGTACATATTTTTCCTGTATTTCTAAGTTATTGCTCTCGTGCTGGCTTGGGCTAGATTCGCTAGGGTTCCTTTGCTCTTGAACGAGTGGCTCGCATGAGTAATTCTGGATTCGGTGGTGGAGTTCGCGTTTGCTGGTAAGAGTTTTGCTTTGTTTGGCTTCCTTCGTTTCTGAAATAGGTAAGAACCCTACTTTTTTCTCATGTGTCTTGCAGTTCTGGTTCGGCAGATTTTAGGTCTGTAGATCTCAATGGGTACATCATCCAGTCCTGACAAGTTGAATGCAGGTAATTTGTTGTGCCGAAACCTTTTTGTGTTCTCTGCTGCTGATGTTTTATTAGATCTTGTGCTTAATAGGTTTTTAGATGTATAGGTGTTGTCGTATGGACATTACAAGTTGTGTGGATTTTGATAGTTATTAATTTTTGCCCTCGAATATGTGGTATGTCTAGTTTTTAGGTCGCTGTAACCTGCACATAGGTTGGAGTACTGATCACCATCTATAGTTTGAACTGTTGTACTGGCATTTGAATAGCTTGTAGCAGTCTGAGAAGAACTACTATGATGTCAAAAGACCTGACATTTTGAAGTTTGGTGTGCGAGTGGTGGGGTGATATTGTTTTATTGGTTTCACTTGTAGTGTTCATATAGTTGAACTGATTGCTTGTTCATGTAATTTTCCTTTTTTTCTTTTTTGCTGATTATCATGTTGTTGCAGATGTTAGAGTGCCGGTGCCTCCTGATTCTGACAAATCAAAACGCTTTCAAGATCTTGTGAATGTTATTTTTGAGATACCAAATCCTCTAGAAGAACTTGCGAGTGTTGCTGGTGTTTCTCTTATATTTTCTCTTTTTTTAACAGCCTTGCGTACATAAATATGTTTAGTTACATCAGTTGTTCCTTTTGTTTGTGCCTGATGCTATGTGCCTTATTTTACTTGCCTCTGCAATGTTAATTGTGTTTTAATTTTAAATATGTGTGCCAATGTTATTGGTTTATGCAGTTAAATGATAGCCATGCTGCTGCTGAGGACATTGATGATGTTGTGAAAGATATTAATGATGGAATTTATTCTCTTAATTTTGGTGATGGTGATGGGCGCTTGTAGTTGTCTGTTACTCAGTCACAGAGTGTTGATGGTACTGAGTCTATTACTTAGGCTGAGGATCTTCCTATGCAGTTACAACTGGAGGACGAAAGGAAAAGAAAGAAGAAGTGTGATTTCCAGAGGAGAAGGGAGTTGGAACGGCGTCAAAAGGCTGCTTGCGTGCAATGAAGCGATGATGATGTTGCTCAAGCTGCTAAAGGTGGAGGTGATGATGGTGGTGACACGGCCTTTTCAACAGTTGATGCTGGATCTCATGGAGCTGACATGCCTGTCAAGACAAACTTGTTGCAGACTTGCTTGACGCAAGTGTTTACTCGTGATGTAGTTAAGGAAAAGAAAGTTGCTTTGAAGAGGAAGATGTCTGATCCAAATCCTGATGGCACATAGAGGCATAGCCCACGTGTGAAAGCTGGTTCCCAACCTAGTAATAGCAAAGCTGATGGAGATAGTGTTGTTGTGAAGATTGGTGCAAGCACACTTGGTGGCTCCCCTGTTCGTCAGAGTCCACGAGTTTTGTCAAATAAGAAGCCTTCTTCATCTCCTCTTCCAGAGCGCTCTTTGTTGAAGGAAAATAAGAAGTGTAAAGTTGCTCCTGTGAAGGTGAACAAAGGTTTGAAGAAGCGTGCTCGTGTCGAAGCTGAAGATCCTGCATTTGAAAAAGATGATATCAAAGTTGATTCTGAAGATGAATATGCAGTGGTACGTTTGTACTGTATGTGACTTAGTAGTTGTACTTGCAATGATTTAATTGTGTCTGGGTTGGTATGCTGTCTAGGTGAGGGCTGGTCATTGTTAGCATCAATTGAGGGTGGTACTGATGTTGTTTTAAGAGTTGAACTTGTGCAATCTTGTTTTCTTCTTGCCTTCATATGTTTGTTTTGTTTTTTATATTCATTTAGTTAAGATGTGCCTTCTTTGTTTTCATTTATAGCTTGTTAGTGTTATGGGTCTGGTCTAGTCGGTGAGCGGTAATGACGGAAAAGTTGCTTTGGATGAAGATGACTCACAGTGATTGAATTTAATTGACAGATGTTCATTGAGAGAGATTGATGCTTGTGCTCGTTTGCTTGATAGTCGCCATGTGGCTAGGGTTCATATAGCTAGTTTTGGTTCTATCTTCAAGTGGAAGGTGAAGTCTAACATTTACCACCCTGTGATGGGAGTTTTGTACCTGAAGATAGATCCTGATACGATGACTCTTGACATGGGTCAGGCTAATAAGAAGCTTCGCATCACTAGCGATGGTATACATCAACTATTTGGGTTCCCTCGTGGTGGTCGTTCTACACCAAGGTCATCAAAGGACAGATATGATGACGCTCTGATGAAGTTAAGATCGGAGCTTGACATTAGCAGGAACAGAGATATCAAGACGAAGGATTTGAGGGGTAAGCTCAAGGTGCTTGTCAAGGATCCTAGGAAAGATGATCTTGCTCTCAAAGTGTTCTTCATTATTGTGTTTATCAAAGTTGTGTTGCCAGGTGCCGCCACACGTGTTTCCAGAGAGGCATCAATGTTTGAGGATCTCGTCATTGAGGACATGGCTAATATGGATTATTGCATGGTTGATGAGCTTAGAAGGGCTGTTGTCAAGTACCAAGATGGTGTAACCCTTGGGAAGGCAATCAGAGGCTGCGCTATAGGGCCTGTACTAATGTACCTTGACTGCCTTATCCGTGGCAAGTCTCCGGATGCTGACATGCGAGTCCCCCACATATATTTCATGGATCATGACAAGCTTTCTGATCTGGCTGATGCAGATTTGATAAGAAAAGGCAACGCAGATGATAGATGCGAAGGTGTCCCGATGTTTCGATGAGATGGTGGCTATCATTTTCTGTGGGAGTCGACCTTGATGATCTAGCTACGAACGTGCGAGACGTCGCGCCTTAGCAATCGCTAAACCAACTTCCGAGGGGTTATTGACCACGCCGGAGCACGATCAACCTGACCACAAGGGTCTGTTTCTAGCGAACAAACGAATAAGAAGAATGTAACTGAGATTGCAATCTGTATATTGCGAATATAAGAGGAAAACTTTATTAATGAAGGTGGGGTTCTGTGACGCCTTTGTCTGGTCGTTGAACACAAACGAAGTACGCGAAGTTGCAGCTATGGCAAACTTTTAATCTAAACAAAAACCAAAGTCTAAACGATGCCCTAAGGGCTGTATATATGGAGGAGAGAGGGGGGAATTTCGTGGCCCTTGGAGGAGGGGTCCGAAACCAACCCTAACTATTGTTTCCCCACACATACGGACTCTACAAACAGCCTATAATCAAGTATTTCGAAATTACATGGGCCTGGCCCAAAAATAAGGTGACGCAGCACCTAGAATAGCCTCTGGACGAAATTTATGAAGTGGCATCTTGTATATTTTGTCCAAGGCTTCATGCACTAATTATGGTGGATTCAAAGTCCTGGAATCATCACTTGTAACTCCGTTCTTGTTCCCCTTGCGCATGCCATCATCTCCATGCTTGAACTTTCTCCAAGGTTCATCTCTCTTGTCCAAGCTAGGCCCTTCATTTGTAAGAAAAACAAATGTATCCAATTTAGGCAGCATCATATTCTCATGAACATTAGAATCGTTACCAAGAAACGAAAGTACATGATAATTTAATTGGCGTGCGCGAGCTCTAGTAATTGGTCCAGTATGTATAGCAACATGGGTTGTGGGTGTAACAATGGTATTGATCTCCTCATCAGCAAATCCAAAGACTTGGGTGTTTGGGAAGCTTTCGGTGAGTTTTATTTCTGTCGTGTCTTGCAGACCGATTTTTAGGTATAGCTATTTTTGCTAGAGTGAACATGTGTCTTGCAGAGTTACCTGTTTAGATTTTGTCATTTCTTAAGCTTTGTGAGGTCTAGGTATGATTTTTAGTAGTGTTGTGTCATGTGTGCTTGAACTGAATCTCTTGTTCAACTGACCTGTTTGTAAATACTAACAAATTGACACTGATAGTGAAAGATCGTTAGAATTGTGGATTTAAATCTATTAATATAATGTTTATTTTTTCCTATGTGTTGCATTTATGAATTAACTCCTTTTCCCCTGTATGTAGTGGAAATCTCATGAGGAAGTTTTCTTTTTCCGAGTGTATAAACTGCCAGTCTTGGAGATGCTGTCTCAGGTTCCCAAGATTTCATCTCTGCATGATGAGTTGAGAAATGGTCGTAGTGTTGAGGGTGTTGGTTATGTTCCCCCTGGCCCTACTCAAGCTAGTACTTCACACAGGCAGGGTTTTGGTATTGATGTAGATGTTTCTGTGTTGGAACACGCTGAGCATATTTTTATTAATGTGCATTCTGAGCTGGAAAAGGTGCCAACTACAGTTGAGCGTCTGAGCTCTATCAGTAGTATCCTCCCTAACGGTCGTCAATTTAATGCTGACGAAGCAGCGGACTATAATGAGATGGAGAGAATTTTAATTAGTGCTACTCAACTAATTCAGAGCTCGGTTCGTATATTGAACAACATGAAGCGTTTCAAAACTATGCAAGACTCTCGCTGCAAGCCATATGAAGAAAGTGCCAATGTTGTTATCAGGTAGATTGAGCAGGATGAGGCTGCTGCCACTGATAGCAGGGCTGGTGATGGTATTGAGGCTAATGTTTCTGACCACCATACAAATGATGTTGTCTTGGAGTCCCCTGTTGTTGATGCGAGTCTGTCCTTGATGTTTGCATTTTTTACTATGTCGTTCTGCTGTCAGTATTGTAGTTGAACTTTCTCATGTTCATCTATTTATTAAAATTTTTTCATGCAGGAGACCAGTCATGATGTTGAGGCTGCTGTTGACTGTGGAGTTAATGATCCATCTACTGATAACAGCAAGGTTATTTTTATTTTTTATTGTGTGTATATATATATTCTTGAATTTTCATGCGCACCACTGTGCCTTACATGTTCATTTTCTATCCCACGCTGTTAAGAATTTGAAGGTGATACCTACCTTTTGTTAGTGCAGTTTAACTCTTTGTGTGTTGTTGCTAATAATAGCATTGTTTTTTGCTTCATTACTATGAATCCGGGTCCTGTTGTTGGTGACGAGCCTTGTTCGACCATCGGTGATGTTCCTTTGAATGTTAGTAGTAGCAAGATCGGTGATGTTGCTGTGGATGCTGCTAAGGATTGTTTTTCTGTGCTTGCATTAATTTTATATGCAGTTTTCGCTGCTATTTTTTTGTAGCTGTAAAAGTTAGCCTGTGCACATCTTGCTAGCTTTTATTTTTTTTATTTTTTCAGATGACTGATGTTGAGCGCGAGGCTGTCGTTAATGTTGGAGATGATGCTTGTGGTGTTCCATTGAGCAGTGGGCACAATGTTGCTAGCAAAGTTGCTGATCAGGATGTTGGTGCTGCCAGCATACTTGATGCCAAATCGTCTAGTATTGGTACTGCTGAGAATGATAATATTTCTAATTCTGAAGATTTGCTGCCGGGAAATTTCCCGCCTGGAGGGCTTGATTACGGTGATGCATTGCAAGACGCCGACGTGTCTAGCATGGAGGAGGTGCCATCTAAGGATGATGATTTACTTCTATCGATTTCTTCTGGCCCTTGACGCAGGAGGCGCTCGTGTCGTCCCAGGATTTTCTTTCTTCAAACCTTGAAAGCGTAGCCATATTGCTGTCCTCACAAGATCTTCCGTTGTCAATCCCTGAAACTGCAGGCATATTGCTGTCATCACAGGAACTCCCGTTGTCAAACGCTGAAAGTGCATGTAAGGACTTGTAAATGAGGCGTACTTCTCATTTATGGCATTTTGGACATGTTCACTTGTAGTGCTTGAACTTATTATTTTTTGTTCTTTTTCTGCAAGCAGAAGGTGCTAATGTTGCTAAGGTTGATTTGTTTTTCTTTGTTATGAGGTTGTGCACGAACCGTGGGAAACGGTTCGTTTTGGGATTTATCCCGTATCATTTTTGTCTCTTTTTCTTTCTCTCGTATGACTATTGTTGTCATGCAGTAGTTTTAATTCATGTCATGTTTGTGTTTTCCTAGTGAAAAGCCGATGTTTTGAAATAGCGAATGAGATGCCGGTGTTGGTTCTGTTGCTAAAGTGTTTATCCCCACTGGCATGCTCAACTCAGACAGTGATGACGTTGTTTTATATTCTCTACGTCTGAAGTACCGATACACTAACAAGTTGATAGTTCCCAGATGGGTGACGGTCAATATTTTTTCTTTCTAAATAGGATGATAAAGTTATTTTGGAAATATTCTAACTGTTGTTGTTCTTTTTGTACAACAGACCAAGATCCGTGATGGAAATATTGATGCCAATGTGCTACAGTGGTTCACGAGATAAGGGACTGAGGGTTTTGACCAAGTAGGTGAACTTGAACTTATTGTACCCATGAACTAGAACTGTCATGTTTTCTTGCAAGTTTGGGAGGTGGGAATGAACTTGAGTAGCCTGCTTTTTCCCCTGTACTTATGAATGATCTGTGCTTCTTTTTTGAAGCTGCACTTATTATCGCAAGGAAATTGAACTGATATGTTTGTTGCAAGTTTGGGCGGTGGTTATAAACTTGAGTAGAATTTATTTTTTGTAGTGAGTTGTTTACTCAATTAGAACTTATGATTATCTGATTTGTTTGGACTTCTGAATTTCAATTTCCCTCTTTTATTTATTGTTTTGGAGGTTGAATATGTTTTTTTCATTTTTCCTCTGTGATTTTTTTGTCAGCTTCTTTTCCCTACTTTTGATACGCCATCATTTGCGGCTGCCATGAAGCCTACTTAAGAATCTGGGCATTGGTGCTTAATTGTTCTGAATTTGAGGTTCCGTCATTTCGAGTGTCTTGATTCACTCCTCGATGAAACCTGGGGTGATTAAGTTAGATTCTTAAGGACTATGACAGATAATATAAAGAAGCTTTGGAGGGAGTCCAGCGTAGATAGGGCCAAACCATTCTCGCCGGCGCATATTTATGGTTTATCTTGCGAGTTTGTGCGTGTGCCGCAACAACAAAACACGTGAGTATTCATTTTTAATAATTTTTATTAGTTGTTTTTGTCGCTGGAATGCGTGGTTTTCCAATTTTTTGTCGTATTCCTGTATTTCGAATTTGTGATGTACCCTTTTGTTTTTTCTTTTGTTAACAGGCATGATTGTGACTTCTTTATGCTACAAAACTGCAAGACCTATCATTGCCGGGAGGATGGTGTGATTGAAATGTTGGATTAGAGCCACAAAGACATTCTTGACATTAGAAAGACTTTGTTGTATACCTGCGCGACTAGCGAAGTGTTTGATGTTGACTTCTGGGGTTTGTTTGGCATCGAACCCTGTACGTAAGCATGACCTTTTGTATTTTTTTCTAGCTTGTACTTCTTGACTAGTACTGTCATGAATTCTATATTTGAACTTACCCTTGTTGTGCTCCTTCTTTTTTTATTTGCAGGTGAGTTGCTGGATCTTGGTGAGCATGACTACAGGATCTTTGGCAGCCAGTTCTCAGAGGTCGAGCGTGTAGCTATTGAATTTAGCTAGGGGCGTTCTCCTGAAAAGACAAGATCTGGTGTTATGAAGGGGCGGCTAGGAGCTCTGAAAGGTTCTATGGCTGCGTGTGCAGAGAGCTGCTACCTCTTGAGCATGCATTGGTTTTCCCTTGAAGAGGAAAGGGTGATGCAGCAAAGTAGCGTAAGTATTTCCCTCAGTTTTTGAGAACCAAGGTATCAATTTAGTAGGAGATAACCTGCAAGTCACCTAGTACCTGCACAAACAATTAAGAACCTCGCAACCAACGCGATAAAGGGGTTGTCAATCCCTTCACGGTCACTTGGGGATCTGATAAAGATAGTAAGATAAATATTTTTGGTATTTTTGTTGTATAGATTGGAAAGTAAAGATTGCAAAATAAGAAATGATATGCGATAATAAAATAGATGCAATATAATAATAAAGAGACCCCGGGGCCATAGGTTTCACTAGTGGCTTCTCTCATGATAGCATGTATTACGGTGGGTGACCAAATTACTGTTGAGCAATTGATAGAAGAGCGCATAATTATGAGAATATCTAGCCCATGATTATGAACATAGGCATCACATATGTGTTAAGTAGACCAAAACTATTCTGCATCTACTAATATTACTCCATAAATCGACCGCTATACAACATGCATCTAGAGTATAAGTTCATAAGAACAGAGTAATGCATTAAGCAAGATGACATGATGTAGAGGGATAAACTCAAGAAATATGATATAAACCCGATCTTTTTATCCTCGATGGCAACAATACAATACGTGCCTTGCTGCCCCTACTGTCACTGGGAAAGGACACCGCATGATTGAGCCCAAAGCTAAGCACTTCTCCCATTGCAAGAAAGATCAATCTAGTAGGCCAAATTAAACCGATAATTCGAAGAGACTTGCAAAGATATCAAATCATGCATATGAGAATTCAGAGAAGAACAAAATATTATTCATAGATAAACTTGATCATAAATCCACAATTCATCGGATCTCGGAAAACACACCACAAAAAGTATTACATCGAATAGATCTCCAAGAACATCGAGGAGAACTTTGTATTGAGAACCAAAGAGAGAGAAGAAGCCATCTAGCTAATTACTATGGACCCGAAGGTTTGTGGTAAACTACTCACACATCATCGGAGAGGCTATGGTGTTGATGTAGAAGCCCTCCGTGATCGGATCCCCCTCCGGTAGATCGCCGAAACAGGCCCTAGATGGGATCTCATGGGTACAGAAGGTTGCGGCAGTGGAAAAGTGGTTTCGTGGCTCCCCCTGATGTTTTTAAGGTATAAGAGTATATATAGTCAAAAGAAGTACGTCAGTGGAGCTCTGTGGGGCCCACGAGGGTGGGGGCGTGCCTACCCCCCTGGGCGCGCCCTCCTATCTCATGGAAGCCTCGCGGAGTTCCACACTTCCACTCCAAGTCTCCTGGTTTGCGTTTGTTCCAAGAAAGATCCTCTTGAAGGTTTCGTTCCGTTTGATATTCCTTTTCTATGAAACACTTAAATAGGCAAAAAAAATAGAAACTGGCACTAGGCCTTCGGTTAATAGGTTAGTCCCGAAAATAATATAAAAGAGCATATTCAAGCCCATTAATAAACATCCAAAACAGATAATATAATAGCATGGAACAATCAAAAATTATAGATACGTTGGATACGTATCAAGCATCCCCAAGCTTAATTCATGCTCATCCTCGAGTAGGTAAATGATAAAAACAAATTTTTTATGTTGAATGCTATCTAACATAATTTCAATGTAATTTTCTTTATTATGGCATGAATGTTCAGATCCGAAAGACTCAAGACAAAACTTTAATATTGGCATAAAGATAATAATACTTCAAGCATAGTAACCAAGCAATTATGTCTTCTCAAAATAACATAGCCAAAGAAGGCTCATCCCTACAAAATCATATAGTTTGGATATGCTTCATTGCCGTCACACAAAATGCTCCCATTATGCACAACCCCGATGTCAAGTCAAGCAATTGTTTCATACTTAGCCTTTTCAAAAAAAATCAACTTTCACGCAATATATGAGCGCGAGCCATGGACATAGCACTATAGGTGGAATAGAATGGTGGTTGTGGAGAAGAGAAAAAGGAGGAAGAAAGTCTCACATCAACTAGGTGTATCAATGGGCTATGGAGATGCCCATCAATAGATATTAATGTGAGTGAGTAGGGATTGCTATGCAACGGATGCACTAGAGGTATAAGTGTATGAAAGCTCAATAAAAGAAACTAAGTGGGTGTGCATCCAACTTGCTTGCTCACGAAGACCTAGGGCAATTTGAGGAAGCCCATCATTGGAATATACAAGACAAGTTCTATAATGAAAAATCCCACTAATATATGAACGTGACAACATAAGAGACTCTCTATCATGAGGATCATGGTGCTACTATGAAGCACAAGTGTGGAAAAAGGATAGTAACATTGCCCCTTCTCTCTTTTTCTCTCATTTTTTGTTGGGCCTTCTTTTTTATGGCCACTTTTTTTCGACCAGAATCTCATCCCGACTTGTAGGGGAATCATAGTCTCCATCATCCTTTCCTCACATGCGACAATGCTCTAATAATGAAGATCATCACACTTTTATTTAGTTACAACTCAAGAATTACAACTCGATACTTAGAACAAAATATGACTCTACGTGAATGCCTCCGGCAGTGTACCGGGATGTGCAATGAATCAAGAGTGTCCTGTATAAAATATTATGAATGGTGGACTTGCCACAAATACGATGTCAACTACATGATCATGCAAAGGAATATGACTATGATGAAGCGTGTCATAATAAACGGAACGGTGGAAAGTAACATGGCAATATATCTCGGAATGGCTATGGAAATGCCATAATAGGTAGGTATGGTGGCTGTTTTGTGGAAGGTAAATGATGGGTTTATGATACCGGCGAAAGTTGCATGGCATAAGAGAGGCAAGCAATGGTGGAAGGGTGAGAGTGCGTATAATCCATGAACTCAACATTAATCATAAAGAACTCACATACTTATTGCAAATATCTACAAGTCATAAAAACCAAGCACTACGCGCATGCTCCTAGGGGGGATAGATTGGTAGAAAAAGACCATCGCTCGTCCCCGACCGCCACTCATAAGGAAGGCACTCAAAGAACACCTCATGCTTCAAATTTGTCACACAACGGTTACCATATGTGCATGCTACGGGACTTCCAAACCTCAACACAAGTTTTTTTCAATTTCACAATTACTCAACTAGCACAAATCTAATATTACCATCTTTATATCTCAAAACAATTATCAAGTATCAAACTATATGAATCTCAAAATGCACTCTATATGAAAGTTTTTTGTTATACCCATCTTGAATGCCCATCATATTAGGACTAATTTTATAACCAAAGCAAATTACCATGCTGTTGTAAAAGAATCTCAAAATAATATAAGTGAAGCACGAGAGATCAATAATTTCTATAAAATAAAACCACCACCGTGCTCTAAAAAGATATAAGCAAAGCACTAGAGCAAAATTATCTAGCTCAAAAGATATAAGTGAAGCACATAGAGTATTCTAATAAATTACAATTCATGTGTGTCTCTCCCAAAAGGCATGTACAGCAAGGATAGTTGTGGTAAACTAAAAAGAACAAACTCACATCATACAAGACGCTCCAAGCAAAACACATATCATGTGGTGAATAAAAATATAGCCTCAAGTAAAGTTACTGATAGACGAAGACGGAAGAGGGGATGCCTTTCGGGGCATCCCCAAGCTTAAGCTTTTGGTTGTCCTTGAATTTTACCTTGGGGTGCCATGGACATCCCCAATCTTAGGCTCTTGCCACTCCTTGTTCCAAAATCCATCAAATCTTTACCCAAAAACTTCAAAACTTCACAACACAAAACTTCAGCAGAAAATCTCATGAGCTCCGTTAGTATAAGAAAGAAAACCACCACTTTAATATACTGTAATTAACTCATTCTTTATTTATATTGGTGTTAAACCTATTGTATTCCAAAATAAGCAAACAACACATGAAAAACAGAATCTGTCAAAACAGAACAGTTTGTAGAAATCTGGAGGTTTCGAATACTTCTGTAACTCCAAAAATTATGAAAAATTAGGACGACCTAAATAATTTGTATATTCATCAACTTCAGTTGGAATTGGTATTTTATCTCTATCCGGTAAAACATTAAAATTATTTTCGTGAGCGCATACTTTGTGTTTTTATTAGAAAGATCAAACAACAATCACCCAAGAAGATCCTAAAGGCTTTACTTGGCAAAAACGCTAATTAAAACATAAAAAACACAATCATAATGGAGGCTAGATAAATTATTTATTACTAAATAGTAACAAAAATTAAAGGACAAAAATAAAATTGGGTTGCCTCCCAACAAGCGCCATCGTTTAACGTCCCTAGCTAGGCATTGATAATTTCAATGATTCTCACATGAAAGACAAGAATTTAAGTACAAAGAGAGCATCATGAAACACGTGACAAACACATCTAAGTCTAACATACTTCCTATTCATAGGCATTTTATAGGAAAACAAATTAGCAAGACAAGATAGATCTAGCATATGCAAGGAAGAAGAAAGAAACAAAAGAACTATCAACATAACAAAAGGGAAATTTAGCAACATGAAAATTTCTACAACCATATTTTCCTCTCTCATAATAATTACATGTGGTATCATAAGCAAATTCAACAAAATAGCTATCACATAAAATATTTTCAACATGATCCAGATGCATGCAAAGTTGACACTCTTCCAAAATAGTGGGATTAACATTAACTAAAGTGATGACCTCTCCAAACCCACTTTTATCAAAAAATTCATAAGATTGAACATTATCCAAATATGTGGGAACTAAAGTTGACACTCTTCCAAACCCACTTTGAATAATATTGCAAAAACTATTATCAATCTCATATTCATCATGGGGCTTAAATAAATTTTCAAGATCAAAGGAAGAATCACCCAATCATGATCATTGCAACAAGTAGTGGACATAGAAAAACTAGCATCCCAAGCTTAGGGTTTTTCATATTATTAGCACAACTGACGTTAATAGAATTTATAATAACATCATTGCAATCATGCTTTTTATTCCAAGATATATCGTGAATGACTTCATAAAGCACTTCATCACAATTTTCAGATTCACGAATTTCAAGCAAACCCTCATAAAGATAATCTAGTGCACTCAATTCACTAGTAATTGGTTCTTCATAATTGGATCTTTTAAAAAGATTAGCATGTGGATGAGGATCCATAACGATAGATATTTAGCAAGCGAAGATGCAAGCTAATAGAAGGCACATGGTAACATGAGCAAACAGAAGGATGAACGAAAGAAGGGCGAAGGAAAGGCAAAGGTTTGTGAAGTGGGGGAGAGGAAAACAAGAGGCGAATGGCAAATAATGTAATGCAAGGGAGAAGAGTTTATGATGGGTACTTGGTATGTCTTGACTTGAGCACAGATCTCCCCGGTAACGGTGCCAGAAATCCTTCTTGCTACCTCTTGAGCATGTGTTGGTTTTCCCTTTAAGAGGAAAGGGTGATGCAACAAAGTAGCGTAAGTATTTCCCTCAGTTTTTGAGAACCAAGGTATCAATCCAGTAGGACATAACACGCAAGTCACCTAGTACCTGCACAAACAATCAAGAACCTCGGAACCAACGCGATAAAGGGGTTGTCAATCCCTTCACGGTCACTTGCGAAAGTGAGATATGATAAAGATAGTAAGATAATCTTTTTGGTATTTTTGCCGTATAGATTGGAAAGTAAAGACTGAAAAATAGTAAACGAGAAGCGATAATAAAAGAGATGCAATATAATAAGAAAGAGACCCGGGGGCCATAGGTTTCACTAGTGGCTTCTCTCATGATAGCATGTATTACGGTGGGTGAACAAATTATTGATGAGCAATTGATAGAAGAGCGCATAATTATGAGAATATATAGGCAATGATTATGAACATAGGCATTACGTCTGTGTTAAGTAGACCGAAACGATTCTGCATCTACTACTATTACTCCACACATCGACCGCTATCCAGCATGCATCTAGAGTATTAAGTTCATAAGAACAGAGTAATGCATTAAGCAAGATGACATGGTGTAGAGGGATAAACTCAAGCAATATGATATAAACCCCATCTTTTTATCCTTGATGGAAACAATACAATACGTGCCTTGCTGCCCCTACTGTGACTGGGAAAGGACACCGCAAGATTGAACCCAAAGCTAAGCACTTCTCCCATTGCAAGAAAGATCAATCTAGTAGGCCAAACTAAACCAATAATTCGAAGAGACTTCCAAAGATATCAAATCATGCATATAAGAATTCAAAGAAGAATCAAATACTATTCATAGATAAACTTGATCATAAATCCACAATTCATCGGATCTCGGCAAACACACCGCAAAAAGTATTACATCAAATAGATTTCTAAGAACATCGAGGAGAACTTTGTGTCGAGAACCAAAGAGAGAGAAGAAGCCATCTAGCTAATAACTATGGACCCGAAGGTCTGTGGTAAACTACTCACACATCATCGGAGAGGCTATGGTGTTGATGCAGAAGCCCTCCATGATCGAATCCCCCTCCAGCAGATCGCCGAAAATGGCCCCAAATGGGATCTCATGGGTACAGAAGGTTGCGGCGGTGGAAAAGTGGTTTCTTGGCTCCCCTTGATGTTTTTATGGTATAAGAGTATATATAGGCGAAAGAAGTACGTCGGTGGACCACCATGGGGCCCACGAGGGTGGGGAGCACGCCTACCCCCTGGGTGCGCCCTCCTATCTTGTGGAAGCCTCGCGGAGTTCAATACTTCCACTCCAAGTCTCCTGGTTTGCATTTGTTCCAAGAAAGATCCTCGCAAAGGTTTTGTTCCGTGTGGATTCCGTTTGATATTCCTTTTCTGTGAAACACTGAAATAGGCAAAAAAAGAGAAACTGGCACTGGGCCTCCGATTAATAGGTTAGTCCCAAAAATAATATAAAAGAGCATATTAAAGCCCATTAAACATCCAAAACAGATAATATAATAGCATGGAACAATCAAAAATTATAGATACATTGGAGACGTATCAAGAGCCCCCCTACACCCAAGAATCCCATTGTGCAATTGATAGACAGTGATGATGATGCGTTTGACAAGATTGCAGGCATGGGGAGAGTCACTAGGAGCGCCGCTGCCAAGGGTGTATCTCCCCTTGCTGTAATAGTGGGTCGTAGGGCTGGTGTTGCTAGGAAGGATCCTACTTTGAAGTCTGGCAATGTTACACACACGAAGCATGCACCCAGAGCTCCTATAAAGTTTTTCTCCCCTGTGCACCCTCATAAATTCCTTCACTTGGACAAGGCTCGCAAGTTGTATAATCTGTTGCTTAGTGATGAAGGACGTGAGAAGTATGCTGAGTGAGTATCTCTCATTATGTTTCCTCTTCTTTTCTTTTGTTGTTTCTAACTGCTAGATAAATATGACCTGAACTGCTATTTTTTATACAACTTGAACTGCTATGAATGCCTTATCTTGCTCCCCCTGCTTTTGGTTCTTGTGTGTGCTGCAGGACTGTATTCTCAATGATACCTCAGCCCAATGATAACATAACTACCTTCACTGGGAAACACATCTGGGAAATTTCTGCACCTGGACAAATGATGGAGGGTGATGTAATGGACTTGCTCATTGATGATTGGAAGCGAGATCCCGAGAGAAATGCTGATTTCGTATCTGGAAAAAGGTCTTGCTGAGTCCATATTTCATCACGGTAATGAATCAGACCGTTTATTTTTGTGAAACAAGACTGCTATTTGGTTTATGAGTTTTAAAAATACTTTGCTTGTTGATCATTTCCCCTGTCTATTTCTTTTTGGCTTTTCGTAGGTTGTGCTTGACTGTATGTTTTACGGTGATGAAGATAAGGAGTTTAATGTGGAGAGTGCAGCGAGAGATTTCAAGAGCTATGTTAAAGATGGGGAAGACTTGCTCAGTGCCGACCTTGTGAGATCTACTAGCTAATTTTTGGTTTTATTTGTTCGCTGTGATGCTGGTTTTTATTTTGAATATTTAATATCTCTTTTTTGGTCATTTGTTTCTAGATCATGATGCCACTATTCAAACCCATGGTTTTATCAAAGGATTTGAAAGTTAACCACTTTTCCTTATATGTCATGAATCGGTATCGAAGTACCGTTGAAATCCTTGACCCTTTACCTTATGGAAAGAACCATCTTCCTTCAAAGAACACCTATCACAAAGACTGTGAGAAGATTGTGAGTGACATTTATTATCTCTACTAGATTAATTTTTCCGCCTCTTTGTTTCTGCTTTTCTGAGACCTGAAGATGTGTGGTTTCTTTCCTTTTTTACAGATCTCTAGATTGGTCCATGTAATGAAGGTTGTGTATGGTGATGCAGAGTATAATGCGAGCAAGCATCCCAAATGGGAGGTTTTTGCAAAGAAACCAATGTTTGTTAAGGTTCCACTTCAAGGGTCAAATGAATGTGGCCATTATACTCTGAAGTATGCAGGAACCTATGATGGTGAAAAGAATGTTGAGAACATTCGAAACAATGACGTGGGTTCTAGTTCAGATTTCACGTTCTCTGTTTGGATGATTATCTATTCTTTTTAATGTGTCATGATTTTTGATAATTTGTTTTATTGCTTCGCAGCTGCTTATTGTTGATTGGAACGCTGAGGATCTGTATACAGTTGTGTTCAACCGGAATAACCATGTTATGGTGACGGAGCTTCCCGAGGAGGTTCAGGCTTTGGCTCCTGGTGCATAGAAGAAATGGTTATAATTTGCATAGTGAATGGATACTTGTGTGATTTATGTCTTGAAAGGATTGTACGCTTTGTATGTAATGTTTGGATGTCTTGTCAACTATGTAATAACCAGTATACTTTGTGATGTTTTTAAGTGTAGCACAATGTTTTACAAACTTTTTTCCATGATGAGAATATAGTTGAACAGTTGTTTCACTCATGTATGTTTTCTCGGGTATTTGTTTTGGTTAAGTTTTATTTTTGTACTGAAGTCTTATACACTAGTTGAATTGAAAAACTTTTTTCAAGTGCATTACGAGTTTTTGCTGAAAAGTGAGATTTATTTTATTTTCATCTGTCCCAACCTAAGTTGGACCTTTATAGTTTCTGTACCCTCTTTTCTTGTACTTATGGTATAGTTCTGTGAGTACTGAATTGTAATTTCATTCAGCGTAAGGCTTTTAAAATTTGGTGTCACAATAGTATTTGTGGATATAGCGTGAGTGGAGTGACGCTTCCTTGTTATGTAGAACTGATGTCATATAATGTATTGGAACTGAAGTTTTTTTGGGATTGAAATTATTTACAATGAAATTGCTACATGATCTCTAGCCAGATTTTATTTAAATATAATAAATTTAGCAAAATTGAGAGCGAAATATTTGTTTGAACTTCTTGCATTTTAGTAGTTGAACTTCATAGTAAGAGTTATAGCACTTGTTTAAATTAGCTACATTTAACAGATAGCCCTATTAAGTTTATAATTATTTTTGTAGCATATATAGTTGAACTTCAAAGTATCATTGTTTTTGTAGCATATTTTTAATCCTTTTATTTGTGCTAAAGAGGTAAATTTATTTCATTTTTATATTTGAATTTAGAATTTAGAATTATTTTGCCTGCAAACATACATGTATTTGAACGTTTCTATATTTAGTTTTCAAACTTTTTGTTACTAGTTTATATTATCTTTGCCATGCGGTCTGGTTTATTCATAGGGCCTTATCGTGTGGGGTGAGGAGAGTTTGAAGAGGAGGGAGTAGCAGTCGTATTGGGCCCTTTTCCAGCCCAAATGGCCTGTGCGTGCGATTGTGGACTGCTGGCTGTGCGTGCGCTCTGAGTTTAGTCCCACCTAGCTAGCCGAGGGGGCTCTCGACCTATTTGTAAGTGTTGTTGTGCCTTGCCTATTGAACTCCTCTGTATCCTGACCTAGGCGCTTATACACGGCACTCGCTCTCGGTTCCATGACCTGTGGGCCCTTGACGGCTGGCCCGCATAGTCTTGATTACTATGGATTCGCCAATGGTTTCACCGTTAGCTCGAGTCCAAGTGTATCATCCTGTGCGTGGCTAGCCTGTCCTTGCGCGGTCCTCATTTTTTTTTGTTGTTTGAAACTAGTACCTCAATGGTTAATGTGGACTGATGCTTCTATTGTTTGTTCTTGTGAATATTTGTCCTTGGTTGAACTGTAATCTATTTGGTTGAGTCTTGGCCTTCTTTTTCAAGGCATTAATTATTATCATCATATTACTTTCCGAATAAACTAAGTTGTACTAATATTTCAATTGTACTAGCACTGTGATAATTTTATTTTTGTGTTGTTTGAAACTAGTATCTCACTGGTCAATGTGGACTGATGCTTTTGTTGTCTTGCTTGTGATTTTTCTCCTTGGTCGAACTGATATCTTTTTGATTTAGTTTTAGCCTTCTTTTTTCTAGGTTGTGGTTATTCTCACGACATTATTTGGTATCATCATAGTACTTGCCGTATAAACTAAGTTGTACTGAGATTTCAATTGTACTAGAACTTTATTCTTGGTGTGTCACTGTTTTAGGGAATGCAAACTGAGGCTTCCCGTTCCTCTTTATTTTTGTAGAATGGGTGTATTGTGTGTTCAAGTGTACTAGTTTCACTCCTAGTATGCTAGTGACTATGAAATACGTACTGATGGTTCTTGGCTTTTCCTGTTGCAGTACTTACTAATTTTCTAACTACTATTAGCATGATGCTGTTAGTACTGAATGTTGTCCTCGGCTGCAACTCGGTCTTTTTAGTGTTCTTCTGAAACTAAAAACTGATTTTTAGTGTGATAGTACTACCATACAGGACTAAGCTGTATTGAGCGTTCAAGGCTATTATTTGCTATTGTCCTTAGTCTGCCACTGTTTTTGTGATTTTTGTGAAAATATCCATGTGTGATTTGTTGCTCCATGACTATTGCTGCCTAGCAGCCATCAAGTTTCATTCACAACCTACTTCAACTCCAAATGATGGATAAACAAAATAGGAAGCTAGCAAACTTGTTGAATGACATAAGCGAACGATGTACTTGATGACATAAGCAAACTTGTTCAAAACCTGACATACTTGACATAAGAAAGCAGGTTCAACCTAACAAAACCAAACTACAAATTTGAAACAACAAGATAAAGGACAAGCACAAGCGCAAGCAACACGAAGGTAGACTTTCATGTCGCTTCATCCTACGTACTGGCAGTGGTCGTAGGGGTCAGCCTCCTGCTGTTTTGAAATTTCCCAACCTGTTACGATGTTGTCGATTATCTTCCATGACTTGTACGTGGCGTACACATCTATTCCTGCGTACTCGATGAGCTTGTCTGGCAGTGGGCTGGTCCCCCACAGTTTGTGGTCTTCCTCCCTGTCGATCTTCTTCTTCATGCTCTCGTAGAATGGGTGGATGAAGATGGCTGCAACATTAGCCAAGGAGTCATACTCTCCAGAATCACTGAATGTCGGTGAAGTTTTTGGGGTTGATCTCCAAACCAGACTTGTCCAGCATCCGTTTGTCACCTTCAATGCCGAAACCGGCAAATGTGTACAATTTCTGCTTATGCAGGAACTCTTTGAGGTGCTTGGGCCTACAAGGGGGAGACACATATTGAAGATTAGTGTTCTTTTTTGAAGATTTAATTCTTCTGTTTGTTGGTTTACAAGTGATAATCCATGAGGTAGATGCTTATATAGTATAAGTCATGGATGAATGTAGTTCAGAAACTAGTACACAAAGTTCTGAAATTAAATTCAAGTACACCATGTTATTTTTACTTTTTGGTATCTTCAGTGCTTCACTAAATGCTTCACCACGTTCAGGAACCTATAACTAGAGTCAATGATCTATGTGTTGCTTACTTCAAGTTTAGTTTTCTTTTTGTTGAATAAAAGACATATACCAGTGCTTCACCAAGTTCTTACTTTATTTTTTTGCTGCTGAAAATAACATCAGACCAGGATCAGAAACTACTTTTGTACATCAAGTTTATAAACATCTCTTAATACATCAACTCTACAAACTATACTAATGCATCAAGATCAGAAACTATGCTAGTACATCAAGTTCAGAAATTATCTGATGAAACAATTTCAGATGCTAATCCAGTGCATCAGTTTCAAAATATATTATAGTGCATCTACTTGAGAAACATGTACTCGTGCATCCACTTCACAAACTATAGTAGTTCATCTAGTTGGGAAAACAAGTTTCATAAAAATTTTAGGGAGTAGTACTAATAGAACAGATGAATGAAGAGTGGTATGGATCACCATTTTGTGGCCGCTGCGATGTGGTACACCAGGCAGAGTTCCTCCACGCACAACTGCAAGACTGCTGCCATCTGGAGAGGTTTATCTTTTCTGGTAAACTCCACATCAACTCCGATGAAGCTAGGATACAAGCTGCCGCCCTTCATCATGAGCCTGCTCATCATCTCGTCGGCCTTGTCTGGTTCGCTTGTGCGGACGATCTCCAACGTCTCCTTGACGTGGAGCTCAACCCCTATGAGGGTTCGGGTGTACTCGCGCTTCTCCCAGGGGACGTGAACATCGTCGAGGTTGCTGCTCTGGTTAGACGTCTCGCCATGATGACGCTTGGCAGACGGTTCCTCCGCCATTGCCCTCCTCCGGTGACTGTGGGCTTGGAAGAGAGAAGTTTCTAGGTTGTTTGTAGTGGAGATGGAAGGGGCAATTGTCGTTCTGGGAATGAGGATGAGATGCATGGCAATGGGTTATTTCCAGTGCATGGACGGGGATGTGTGGGAGGCGGTTCATCGGGGACGTGGGTTTAGTGGTCGTGGGGCGCACTTGCAGTCCATTGTAGCAACCGCCCAGTGTGTGGCGCGGGCGGTGGCCTGGAAGAACCAACCGTCCAAGCCAATTTCTTTGCCAGGGTATTTACTGGTCGCACTGAGTAATCTTGTCAAGGTGTACTTATCAGTTGCTTATCCCACATGCACGTCTCAGGGTCAGTGATGATGGCATTTTACCATCGCACTGATATGTGTTGTTAAGTTATACTTACCAGCTGCTTATCCCACTTGCACGTGTCAGGGTTGGTGATGATGGCGCTTTGTACTACTCTAATGTGGGTACTTGGACTGGTGATTGAAGTGTAATTGAACTTACCAAATACCAGTTCAGACTATGTGAGTCATGATAATCTTTTTAAAACTATTTTTGTTTTTTGGAAGGATTGTTTATATCAACATAATCTTTGAAAGTATATTTACAGGTAAATTAGTTTTTCATCAGTACAAGTGTATTATATTTGCACTTCCAATTTTTTCTGTTTGCTTGAGGTAATTATTTTTATGTACTGATGGACTTTCTAAACTAGGACTAGCAGAACCAGTCATAGCTTTGTTTTGAAATGATGTTTTTTGAGTTGTTCACAGGTGTGTTTTGTTACTCTGCCTTGTACTGATGAGTGAGAATTATCAGTACTGGTATACTATAAGAGTTTAAATTTTCCTTAACATATTTTGCTGAGTTACTGGTCGATAGTAGTGTTGACGTTACATAAATCCAGATCAGTTTTTTCAAATATATTTGTGACTACATTCAAAAGGTTTATCAAATGGTTTACATAATAATGTCTCTGGTCCAACAGGCACAAATCACAAATGATATCTTTACTATAGTACTGATCTAGAAATCGATGATAAAGCTAAATAAGTTTTGGTAATGACAGTGTTTCTGATATGATTCCTCATTGTGTACTGAGGAAACCGAGAGTACAATCTTATTTTCCAGTTGACGCGGCAGCATAACCACTATGGATTCTTCAGTCTTGAGCTCCTTCTAACTGGCCCCGAATGTTGTCCCTTGTTCGCGTCCTTTCCTGCTTGAGCCTTGGCAGCTTCATCGTCAGTTTCAGTTTCCTCGTCCCCAATACTGTCGTCTTCATTGTCTTCGTCTAATTAGTCATCATTCTCGTCAAACTCTTCTTCTTCATCTGCTTCTTTTGATTTCTTCGAACTCTGGACCTTGCCCTGTTTCTGTTCAGCGCCACTGAGCTCCTTTCGCACTTTGCATGTGTAGGCATTATATCCGTCAGTCCCCCACACTTGCTGCAAGTGTAGCTGTTACGTGTGTCATCTCCATTGGTAGAAACCTGGGCAGCTCCAATCTCCTTCTGCAGCTTTTGCTTGTTGACAATGGCATCTATGCGGAGTGGGCATGTGCGGTAATTATGATTGGTCACCACGTTGTAGAATCCGCATGCCCTTATCCCGAGAGGTTTGCCGCCCGGGCCGAATTCCACGTGTCTGATGGGGCGTGGCGGCTTTTTGGCTACTATTTTTGCTGCTTTCACTGCTTGTGTCTTACTCTTCCTCCCCTTTGTGTTTGAGAATATGGGTGGTTTAATTACCCTTTCCTGCTACTACTGGTAGGATGTCCTATTGTCATGTCGTTCGCCTACAACACCATCAAGCTCACGATCTTGCACGTGAGCACGTTGCTGCTCTTGAGTGTGCACATGGGCAAGCTCTGGTTGCTGTTGCTCCTCTTCCTCATTGTCGAATGGGTCAATAGCTCCTAGATGGTTCATCTCGGATAAGATTGTAGCAATATCCTGCTCAATGGCTTCGTTGTCTGCGACACCTCCGTTTTCAGCAGAATGCATGGCGTCAAGTTCTTGTTCAAGTCTTTCCATGAAGACCCGTGAGCTCGCCATTTGCTCTTGGCTTCTCAAGCTTTTTCTGTGCACCCTCATGTTCAGCTGCAACAGTGCACTTTCAATGTAGTATTGGGAGGCCTTGTTTGACGCTACTGTCCTCAAGTCATTTCTGTTGAATGTTGGCTGGATGTTCAGGCATTTGGTGTATCTCCTGAGGATGTATTTCTCTAGAACGCTGTCGGCCATAATTGTTTGCATCATGCACAAAACATGCATGCAGAAAATACCTATATTTTTTGGAAGAGGTGCATGTTTTTTCTCATTTCATTCGAACAAAAAATTTGCAAAAATAAGTAGTACATTATGTAACATCTTTTTTAGTCCTCACCTGTGTGGTTCCACAGCTTGCACTCGAAGTCACATATTTCTCCCACGTGGTCTGCAACCACCTGGAACACGTGCTGAGACCACGCAAACAGTTTTGCGGTTTGTTGTAGCGCACGAGGTACTTTGTGGGAGGGTACTTAGTGTTAGCCTCCGTCTCTTTCACCGTGAAGAGGGTACTCAGTCTTAGCCTTTTCTGATCTCGCTGTACACAGCTCGTGAGTAAATCTTTGCCAACTGAGGGTCAAACCCATAGAAGGTCAGCGTGTTTTGTTCCTTCTGCGCAAGCAAGAGTGATGAACAAATTATTAGTTTTCTCGCAGCAAAAACTTGTCTAACTAAGAAAGATTTACTTTAGTAAGCACATTATTTTGTCCCACGAAAGGTGATAGAGCTATACCCGGTTACCCATTGTCTCCTGGTTCTCTGTCTGCCTCCTGGTTTTGACGCAGGAGTTTACCTGGCTGACAAACCGATGCCGATTTTGTCTCTCACTTACGAAGTTCTTCTTGAGCACATAGTTCATGCTCTCACTCCGTTGTGTGGACGTCATTTCGGCACATAATATTTCTTTGAAGTAATCTGATATCCATCTCTCACACTCGTTCCACATTGCCACCATCGCGACATCATCATGGAGGTTGTACTTATCCATGAGTGCTTTCTAGACAGCCTCAAACTCAGTTGGCATGAGGGGCCAGTTGACGATTGCTGTGAATTCATCCTTAAATTCTTCGTGGAGGTTGGACAGGTATACGAGGTGTGCCTGTACTTCTTCATAATGTGCCAGCGGCACAACTTGTGTACTGTGTTCTTCAAAGCATCTGGGATTGCCAAAGCCATTGGCACTGGTTTGGTAATGAGAAAAGAGATGTGGAGTGATGTAGGGTGGAACCCTATATGGCTGATCTTTCACGAAAGGAGAGGATCCCACGAAGAACACAAAGAACACATGGGAGAACACGAGGGGAAACACGAGAGAATCACTCAAACCAACAAGAACAACCACACATATGCTAGATCCATGAACACAAACGAAGATACATGATCCACGATCAACAAGGGACGATACAAAGGGTAACTGGTTCTTCTCCGTGAGGAGGTCTTGATGGGGCCGCCCAAAAGGGGGTCTTGAATCCAAGGTGGATCTTCTCCGTAGAGGGGTCACGGTATCTCTCAAGGAGTAGATCCAATATGGATGAGCGAGGCTCTATCTCTCAAATGAGCTATCACAACGCTGACCCTAAAACGTAGGTAGGAGAAGAGTATATATAGTCTAGGTGGGCGAAGGGGTACACGGGCCTCGGGCCCTAACACTGTGCGCAGACAGGGGAGGCGGGATGTCTAGGCTATGGGCCGGATGTCCGGGCATTCGCGGAGGGCCGGATGTCCGTGCTTGAGGGGCCGAATGTCCGGGCTGGTGGGGGCGGTCTTGCTGCCTTTTGGATGTAGCTTGTCCGGATATCCGGGCGTTGGGGCTGGATTTTCGGGACGGGCCGGATGTCCGGGCTGGGGCCGGACGTCCGGGGCCTGTTGATGCTTGGCGGCTGGAATGGAACTATAGTTGATGTCTCCAGCGGCCGGATGTCCGGGCTCGGGGCCGGATGTCCGGGTCCTGGAGCTGCCTTCTTCTCCTTTCGGCGTTCCTCTTCATCCATTGACTTGGCGGCTTGTCCGTCCTCACGTGCATCTCCTGGAGGGTCCTCTTGGTACCTAATCATGCACAACATCTCAGACTTAGGTAGTAGCCATGTCTCGAGAGGATCATATGTAATATCACTAAGGAGAGAAGTCACCTTGGTCTCGAGAGTTCTAGCTCTAGCTTGAGTCATAGGTCCTCTTGGCACTTCGTGAGACAATGGTAGATCCATGGGGATGACCGTAGGATGCTTCGCATCATCTCCCCTCCCATGGGGAAGATCCGACCTCGGATCGAAATCCTCATCACCATGGTAGGGTGAGAGATCTTTGACGTTGAAGATGTCGCTCATGGAGTACTTGTTGCGTGGAATGTCGATCTTGTAGGCGTTGTTGTTGTAGCGTTCAAGCACCTTGAAAGGTCCATCCGCTCATGGTCGAAGTTTGGACTTGCGTTCGTGGGGGAAGCAGTCCTTGCGAAGGTGTAGCCACACAAGATCTTCAATGTTGAACACCATGGGGTGCTTGTTGATGTTGAGCTTGGCCGCAAGTCATTGTACTTGGCGCTCGGTAGTGTGCCTTGTATCTTCATGCACCTTCTTAAGATATTTCATGTGTGCACTTGCGTCCATGTTGATGAGCTCTTGTAGTGGTAGAGGAAGAATGTCCAAAGGGGGCAATGGGGTGAATCCGTAGATGACCTCGAAGGGGGACTTGCTGGTAGTTGAGTGTTTTGCGCGGTTGTAGGCGAACTCGGCTATAGGTAGACACTCCTCCCACTCCTTTATGCTCTTATTGATTAGAACGCGAAGTAGAGCAGAGAGTGTGCAGTTGGTCACCTCTGTTTGACCGTCGGTTTGAGGGTGGTAAGCCGTGGAGAAGAGTAGCTTGATTCCGAGCTTGGCGCAAAGGGTCTTCCAAAAGTAACTCAAGAACTTGACGTCGCGGTCTGAGACAATCGTCTTTGGCACTCCATGTAGACGCAATATTTCCCTACAAAAGATATTGGCAACATGTGAAGCACCGTTTATCTTGTTGCATGGTATGAAATGTGCCATCTTAGAGAATCGGTCCACAACAACAAATACTGAATCCTTTCCATTTCTAGTTCTAGCAATCCAACTACAAAATCCATGCTAATATCTTCCCATGGTTGATATGGAATTGGGAGAGGCATGTAAAGGCCATGGGATTGAGCTTTAGACTTAGCTTTGCGACATGTAGAGCATCGATTGGTGAAGCGGTTGACATCGCGAAATATCTTGCGCCAATAATAGTTCTTGGAGAGCGTAGCAAAAGTCTTGTCGCGTCCAAAATGTCCCATTAGTCCTCCTCCATGAGATTCCTGCAAAAGCAACAAGTGAAGAGAAGACTCGGGGATGGAAAGTTTGTTAGCTCTCATAAGATATCCATCCTTGATGTAATAGCGTTCCCAAGAGGTATGCGTCAAACACTTGGCATAAGGAATAGCAGTAGTAGGATCATGCGCATACAAGTCTTTTATGTGCTCAAATCCAATGACATCCAATTCAAGTTGGGTAACAAGCATGCATATGCGGGAAAGAGCGTCCGCCATAACATTTTCCTTACCTTTAATATACTTGATGATATAAGGAAATGACTCAATGAATTCACTCCATTTAGCATGACGCTTGTTCAACTTGGTTTGACCCTTAAGGTATTTAAGCGTTTCATGATCGGTATGAAGGATAAATTCATGAGGGCGAAGATAATGTTCCCATTCATGCAAAGCTCACTCTAAAGCATATAAATCTTTGTCATAGATGGGGTAATTGAGTTGCGTTACGGAAAGTTTCTCACTAAAGTAAGCTATGGGGCGCTTCTCTTACGTTAACACACCTCTTATGCCATTACCACTAGCATCGCAATGAATCTCAAAGGGTTTGTCAAAGTTGGGTAATGCAAGCACGTGATCATGAGTAAGAAAATTCTTAATCTCAGTGAATGCGGTATCTTGGGATGGTCCCCAAACAAAAGGCACATTTTTCTTGCTTAAAGCATGCAAAGGTGAAGCAATGGTGCTAAAGCCCTTCACAAATCTACGGTAGAAACCGGCTAAACCAAGGAAGCTATGCACTTCATGCAAGTTGGTTGGTTGTGGCCAAGTTTTAATAGCATTCATCTTAGAGTCATCAACATGAACACCCTTAGAGGAAACAACAATACCCAAGAAAACAAGCTTATCAACGCCAAAAACGCACTTTTCCATGTTAGCATAGAGACGCTCTTTTTGAAGAGTTTGCCAAACGGTTCGAACATGGGTGTCATGATCTTTGAGAGATTTGCTATAAACAAGGATATCGTCGAAGTAGACCACAACAAACTCACGAATGTAAGGGTGAAACACATAATTCATAAGACGCATGAAAGTACCCGGTGCTTCCGATAAACCCATAGGCATGACTAACAACTCATACAAACCAAACATTGTTTTGAAAGTCGTCTTCCATTCATCACCCTCTTGTATGCGGATTTGATAGTAACCACTTTTAAGATCAATGTTGGAAAAAATAGTGGCACCACTAAGTTTATCAAGCATATCATCAAGACGTGGAATGGGATACCTATAGCGAACGGTGATAGCATTGATAGGTCTACAATCAGAACACATGCGAAAGCTACCGTCTCATTTTGTCACAAGAATGACCGGAACGGCACAAGGACTCAAACTTTCACGCACATGTCCATGGTCTATGAGATGTTTTACTTGCCTTTGTATTTCTTTGGTTTCTTCGGGGTTGACACGGTAGGGAGCTTTGTTCGCAAGAGGTGCTCCGGGGATGATGTCGATTCGATGCTCAATGCCTCGTAGAGGAGGTAGACCCGGAGGTAGCTCATCGGGGAAAACATCTTTAAATTCCTGCAAAAGAGAAGACAACACTAGAGGAAGAGTGTGAGAAGTGTTAGTTTGTGGTGCATTGTCCTTGCATACGAGGACGAAGTGTAGGACACTAGATGGGTTCTCACACACTTCTCTTATCTCACATTTGGTGGCAAATAGAACTAAGTTCTTCTTTTCGCTCATCATGGAGGCACACAATTTGGGCTTGTGGCGCTCACTTTCTTTTTGGTGGTTCGCTCTCTCACCATTCTCTCCACGATGGGTGGCTTGCTTGTCGGCGATCACTTGGCTTGGAGACATAGGGCGAAGTACGTACTCCTTTCCTTTCATCTTGAAGATGTAGTGGATCATTCGGCCATTGTGGATGACACCTATATCAAATTGCCATGGTCGTCCAAGAAGAAGGTGGCAAACGGTTATTGGAACGACATCACAGTCCAAAGTGTCTTCGTCAGCTTCGATTTTGAAGGAGACTTGCACTCTATGCTCGACTTGAATAATGCTGGAGTCTCTTAGCCATTGAACTTTGTAGGGATGTGGGTGCTTCATCTTCACTTGCTAGGTTATGACAACTCCCTCCATCGATGATGACCTTGATGGACCTTCCATTGATGCCGGCCTTGGTATGGAATATGTGACATCTTTGGTCTTCTTCTTGGTGATGTTGAAGGGTCAAGACCTTGGAGACAACGAGAGCGGGGATTGAATCTTCATCACAAAAGACTTGTTCCTCTTCATCGTTCACTTTCCGGTGCATGGCGACTTGCTCAAGTGCTTCCGTTTCTCCTTCACTCATGGAGTCGTATGTACCATCGTCGTTGAGTATCATGGTCCGCTTGTTGGTACACTCAAAGGACTTGTGGCCTCGGCCTCCGCATGTGAAGCATTTGAAGGAACTTGTCTTGACGGTCTCATTGGTTGGGCTAGATGATGATGAATCTCTCGGCTTGAAGTTGCTCATTGTAGTAGGATGACTTGAGGTTGTTGAAGCTTTCTTGTAACTCTACTTGTCGACGTTGCTTGTAGAAGTCTTGGTTGAGGTAGATGGTGTTGGAGTCGTTGAATCTTGGGTGCTGGAGAAACCATATGACTTGGATGAGAACATGGCATACTTGAAGTCATCTTGCACTTGACATTCTGGTTTGGTAGCTTGATGCACTAGCTCAATGAGGTTTGAGTATGGTTGGAAGTCGACGATCTTCTTGATGGGATGATTGAGTCCATTCAAGAAACGTTCCATAGTTTGTTCATCATCTTCCGTGACATTGGCTCGTATCATTGCAATCTCCATTCCCTTGTAGTGCTCTTCAACGCTATTGGTTCCTTGCTTGAGTAGTTGTAGTTTCTTGAAAAGGTTGCGGTTGTACTAGGTAGGTACGAAGCATGCTCTCATGACATCCTTCATTTGCACCAAAGTAGTGATGGGTGGTTCACCTTTTGCCTCTCGGCGCTCGTTGACTTGTTCCCACCAAATGAGGACATAGTCTTGGAACTCAAAGGATGCCATCGTGATATTCTTCTCTTCTTCATAGTTGTGCAAGCGGAAGATTTTGTAGACCTTCAATGCCCACGAAAGGTACTCTTCGGGATCATTGCTTCCATTGAACTTGGGCATGGTGAACTTTAGCTTGCCATAGCGTTGCTCTTCATTATGTTCGGGTCGCGGATGATGATGTCCTTGACGAGGAGGATCGTCTCTCACAACTTGCTCTTGCCGTGGAGGATTTCCATTGTCTTCTTGCTCTTATTGAACTTGAGGTTCTTGGCGAGCTTGTTGAGGAACTTGTCAAGCTTGATGTTGCACGCGAGCTTGATATAATCGTTCTTGAACTTCTTCGCGAAGTGCTTCTTGATGGTCACGAGGTTGTCGGCCTCAGTTGGCTACGGCTCGACTTGACTCTCGGAGGGCTTGTTGCGCCTCAAGTGCTTGAGCTTCTAGCAATTGTTGCTCTTGATGTTGTGCCTCGGCATCTTGTGCTTCTTGGTGAAGACACGCTCACTCTTCCTCTTCGTGTTGGCGTTGTCGTTGCCGTTCTCGTGCTTGCACAAATGTAGCTTGGTTTTGACGATGTCGTTGTTCTTGAGAGTTGTTGTCGTGTAGAGGCTTGCGGTTGGCTTGACGGTCTTAGTGCGCGGCACGACAAAGAGTATTTGATGTCGGTGTACTTTAGCCGGAGATGGTGTAGTCGGAGTGTCAACTTGAGCGGCTCTGTCTTGATGAGGACAAAGTGGAAGGAGAGCGGTTGAGCAACAAAGCACGGATCTCATCCATTCTTGCGTCATTCTCTTGCTTGTGGTCGTTGAGCTTGTGGTCGAAGTAGTCTCTTGTACGTTGCTCGGAGAGTCGCAAGTTGGTAGCGAGGTTGTCGATGCGTTCGCTCATGTCTTGCTGTTCTTGATGCAAAGCACGTTGTGCACCAAAGAAGTGGTTCTTTGTGATGTAGGAGTTCATGTCGTCGTCTTGCCCGATGAAGAGTGGGTTGGTAGAAGTACTTGGCCTATCCATCATTCCAAGGGAAATTTGTGAGTGGTAGAAAGAGAAGAATGTATACCAAATGTACCTTGACCAATGTTGAAGATGGATCAAAGATCACTCCAATGTGGAACAAGGAAATAGCACAATTGGTACCAATTCTTGTCAGTTTCGAACACCTACATAAGTAAAAGCTGATGGTGGAGGTTGGTTAGCATGGTGGCACAAAATTTGATGCAATTTTTAGTGAGCTTCAATAATGTTGGAAAAGATTCGCTAATTTGCAATGCAACAAGTAGACCAAGCAAAATATGGTACACGGAAACAGACATGCAAAGAGATGAAAAGGGGTCGTGCAACCAAGGGTGAGCCAAAACGTGGAATCCATGAAAATGCTCTTGTTGCACGACACTAGAGAGACGCTAGCACGATTGCACAATAGGTGGATACGAAGACTTGTGCACAACCTACTAAGCAAAAAATGCAACGACTTCTATCCCAAGTATGCTCTATGTATGGTATTCCAATGATATGGTCCAAGATGATCTAATATGACAATCTTAATGTTGTATGATGCTATGGTTCTTGCTTAAAAGCTCGTTGTTTATCTTTCCCTTTTGCTTAAAAGCTTGTTTGGCTCTTTGTTGTTTGAGCTCTTTTCTCATGCAATGCTTCACGAACCAAGATAGCAATTGTGTATGAGATGACAACATTGTGACACAAGAGATGATACCAAGATATGCTCCAATGATATATGTATGCTATGGGAAGTATGATCACTAATGTGCACAAGTCACATTGCCAGCAATACTCAAAGGCTACTCTCGATGGGTAAGCGACGCAAAAGAGTAAGGCTATGATGGCTATGAATGTAATGGCAAGAATGGTGTATCACTATACCAAGACGAGGTTATCGTTCCTTGCTTTCGGTACGGTGTCAAAATGGTGGAGTGGTCCTTCTCGATGACGCATCTGTGGCGAAGATGAGCGTCGGTAATGTTGATGTCGAACCATACCTAAATAGCCGAAACACAATAGGACATGGAACTACAACTCAAATTCTCAAAGCAAAACGGGACAAAATTGTCGGAGTTGGTAGTGGTAAGAGATGGTGGTGTATGTGGTATATGGCGGTGCTATGCGGAACTGGTGGTGGTATGCGGAAGTGTATGTGGGCACCGAAACATAATTTAGCGAAATTTGGACGAAAAACAGGGCGGTGGATGGAAGTGGTGCTGCCAGGGGCCGGATGTCCGGGCTTGATGGCCGGATGTCCGGGCTCTGTATCCGTGGACGAACTCGATGAACTTCGTGTGGAGAGGTCAAATCCAGGGCAAAATTCAGGGAAATTTGTGGAAGGAAATTGGGGAAAATATGATGGAAAGCCAGATCTACCTGCAGCACATGAAATCCGTGGATCAAATCCAACAAAAGTTCATCACACCAACAAATCAGGAAAAGAATTTGGGGGCTATATTTCTGGGGAATTTTCGAATTAGGGACAAAATCAACAAAGCAAGGCTAGAAACACAACGAGGAGGCTCTGAAATCATGATCAACGTGGCTCTAGATACCTAGATGATGTAGGGTGGAACCCTATATGGCCAATCTTTCACGAAAGGAGCGGATCCCGCAAAGAACACGAAGAACACGTGGAGGAACATGAGGGGAAACACGAGAGAATCACTCAAACCAACAAGGACGATCACACATGTGCTAGATCCATGAACACAAAGGAAGATACATGATCCGCAATCAACAAGGGACGATACAAAGGGTAACCGGTTCTTCTCTGTGAGGAGGTTTTGATGGGGCCGCCCAAAAGGGGGTCTTGAATCCAAGGTGGATCTTCTCCGTAGAGGGGCCGCGGTCTCTCTCAAGGAGTAGATCCGATATGAATGAGCGAGGCTCTATCTCTCAAATGAGCTATCACAACACTGACCCTAAAATGTAGGTAGGAGAAGAGTATATATAGTCTAGATGGGCGAAGGGGTACACGGGCCTAGGGCCCTTACACTATGCGCAGACAGGGGAGGCCAGATGTCCGGGCTGTGGGCCGGATGTCCGGGCTGGAGGGGCCGCATGTCCGGGCTGGCGGGGGCGGTCTTGCTGCCTTCTGGATGTAGCTTGTCTGGATATCAGGGCATTGGGGTGGGATTTCTGGGACAGACGTCCGCGCTGGGGCCAGACGTCCGGGGCCTATAGATGCTTGGCAGCTGGAATGCTGCTGTAGTTGATGTCTCCAGCGGTCAGATGTCCGGTCTCTGGGCCGGATGTCCGGGTCCTGGAGCTTCCTTCTTCTCCTTTCGGCGTTCCTCTTCATCCGTGGACTTGGCGGCTTGTCCGTCCTCATGTGCATCTCCGGGAGGGTCCTCTTGGTACCTACTCATGCACAACATCTCGGACTTAGGTAGTAGCCATGTCTCGACAGGATCATATGTAATATCACTAAGGAGAGCAGTCACCTCGGTCTCAAGAGCTCTAGCTCTAGCTCGAGTGATAGGTCCTCTTGGCACTTCGTGAGACGTTGGTAGGTCCATGGGGATGACTGTAGGATGCTCCGCATCATGGAGTGGTCAGCAGATGGTAGTGCATATATACAAATAGAACTGACACAACAATTTTACTGTGTTATTTTCCTTTTTTGTGGGAGGGGGTGAGGGAGTCCTGGATTAGGGGGTCCTCGGACAGCCGAACTATATACTTTGGCCGGACTGTTGGACTATGAAGATACAAGATTGAAGACTTCGTCCCGTGCCTGGGTGGGACTCTCCTTTGCGTGGAAGGCAATCTTGGCGATTCGGATATGTAGATCTCCTTCTCTGTAACCGACTCTGTGTAACCCTAGCCCCCTCCGATGTCTATATAAATCGAAGGGTTTAGTCCGTAGGACAAGAACAATCATAATCATAGGCTAGCTTCTAGGGTTTAGCCTCTACGATCTCGTGGTAGATCAACTCTTGTAATACTCATATCATCAAGATCAATCAAGCAGGAAGTAGGGTATTACCTCCATTGAGAGGGCTCGAACCTGGGTAAACATTGTGTCCCCTGCCCCCTGTTACCATCAGCCTTAGACGCATAGTTCGGGATCCCCTAGCCCAGAACCGCCGGTTTTGACACCGACATTGGTGCTTTCATTGAGAGTTGCACTATGCCGTCATGATAAGGCTTGATGGCTCATCTTGTTGTCAATGACAACATTGCCTCTAGGGGAGCCCTGGATGTAGGCCAAACTCTCCGACTAGGCGGCTTCGTCATGACCGCCCGTTTGGCCGTCGTGCCGACGATGACTTCTCGGGTCATCAAAAACAGCCTCCACATCGGCTCGGGATTCACCGAGCAGATGGATCCAATGGATCTCTCTTCCTTGAACGAGCTCTTGGATCGCATCGCCGCCTTGGGAGTCGCTACGTACTATGATCGGATCGGGCTTAAACCCGGCCAAAGGGAGATTAACTCTCTGCCGGTCACCCATCAGATAGCAGTGGTGGAGGAGCAATGCAGCGATTCTTCCTCTATTTTGAGGACAAACTATGTACGGATTCCCGAGCTCTCCAAGCCGGATACCCGTCTATGGGAGGACATGGCCGAAGCTTCAAACCTAGAATCGGACAGCGGGCCAGAACTATTGGGCAACGTCCCGGAGCCCGAACTGCCAAGCTCGGAAACTCCTCTGCTCCTGGGTCTCAGATCGGGTCCGGGTTTGGACCTAAATCTGCCCACCCACCCTGACATAAGTGATCTTTCCCACATTAGACAAGTGCCCCAAGAGACAGTACATCACTATTGGTCTAGATTCCGCCATGTTTGAGCAAGGTCAAGGACAGTCGCGGGGAAGACGCAATTTCATTCTTTTGCAAAAATTGCACGGACAAGGGAATCCTCAACTCCATAAGTCGTCGTGACAAAGTACACTTTGCTGACTTGGTGGCCATAGTACAGAAGTACTGTGCGATGGAAAGCACCTGGGAAACCCAAACAAAATTCTGGGTTCCTCCGGCTCTCATTAAACCCCTCGTCCGACTAAAAGGGTGTACTCTCGTAAGTCAGCCGATCCAATTACAAAGAAACCAAAGCCTACTACAGGGCGTGGAACCGTATTGGAGGGATGGCTCAATGGGCCATGCAAAATTCACAGTACACCAGATACCATGCCAACACATAGCCTTAGAGCATGTTGGATACTCCGACAGGTGGCCAAGAGCGGCGAGGATCTCCTCATCAACAATACCACAGAGAACCATCCGGTGGAAAATAACAATACAGTATTGACAGTCTTCGAGACTTTCGCCTCAAATAATAGGCGCAAGCGAGCACTCCGCAGCCTCGCCGAAGTCTGCCACGTTGCAGCAATAAATCCATGTAACGATACGGCCATAACCTTCAATGCCAGTGACGAACCTCAATTCCAAACAGCCCGAGCACCAGCCGCTTTGGTCCTTAGTCCAATAGTGGACGGCTTCCGGATTACTAAAGTGCTCGTGGATGGTGGCAGCGGATTAAACCTCATCTACGAGGAGACTCTTAGCAAAATGGAAATAGACAAGAGCCGCATTGAGCAAAGCAGCACGACCTTCAGAGGAATCATCCCTAGTCGAGAGGCACGATGTGCGGGAAGAATCACACTAGATGTGGTATTCGGCATGCCAGAGAATTATAGGTCCGAAGAAATCACATTCCAAGTGGCCCCGTTTAGTAGCGGATACCACGCTCTTTTAAGGTGGGAGGCAATCATGATCTTCCAAGCTATACCCCATTACGGGTACATGAAGCTCAAGATGCCCGGGCCCAATGGAATCATCACTCTAGCTAGTGATCCGAACATAGCACTCCCTGCCAAAAATAAAACTGCCGGACTGGCCCTCGAGGCGTTATCCGAAGCCCTCGCAGCCGACGAACTAACTGTGTTGCGCTCCACAGTGGACAGGGATGACGTGATACTCGACAAAAGACCCAAGTCCACCTCTTTTAAACCAGCGGACGAAATAGTCAAATTCCAGGTCCACCCAATGGACCCTATAAAAACAGCATCCATCGGGGCACAGCTAAACCCCACAACAGACGCTGCACTATGGGAGTTCTTGCGCGAGAATTGGGACATCTTCGCCTGGCATCCTTCAGACATGGCAGGAATCCCACGCAGGCTGGCCGAGCATAACCTAAACATTGTAAAGGGATACAAGCCGGTCAAGCAGACTCTTCGGCGTTTCTCAGAGCCTAAGCGACCCATGGGAGAAGAGCTAGCCAAGTTACTCGAGGCCGGATTCATTAGAGATATAAAACATCCGGACTGGCTAGCAAACCTGGTGATGGTACCAAAGGACAAATCCTGGCGCCTATGTGTCGATTTCAAGGACCTTAACAAGGCTTGCCCCAAGGATCCCTTCCCCCTCCCCCGCATCGATCAAATTATCGACGCTATCGCAAGACATGACTCATTGTGTTTCCTCGGCGCATACTCCGGATACCATCATATCAAGATGGCGGAGTCCGATCAAGCCGCAACGGCATTCATCACTCCATACGGCCGCTTCTGTTTTAACACCATGCCTTTCGGGCTCAAAAACACCGGTGCAACCTATCAACGCATGATTCAGACATGCTTGGAAACACAAATCTGCAAAACAGTGGAGGCATACGTAGACGATGTGGTCATCAAAACCAGACACGTTGAATCTTTAATAGACGACTTGAGGCTTCCATTCGACAATCTCCGAACATATGACATCAAGCTTAATCCGGAAAATGCGTTTTCGGCGTGCCCGCCGGAAAGATCTTGGGCTTCATCGTTTCCAATAGAGGAATTGAAGCAAATCCGGCTAAAATCCGAGCTCTATCACAGTTGGCTATCCGAACAGACCTCAAGAAAATCTAGAAATTAACCGGATGCATGGCTGCCTTAAGCCGCTTTATCTCTTGATTAGGAGAAAAGGCATTACCTCTTTATCGCATTCTTCGACGCACTAAACACTTCGAGTGGACGGATGCGGCCACAGCCGTATTGGAAGAAATAAAAGCCCTCTTGGCCAGCAACCCAATCTTGGCCGCGCGAAATATCAGCGAACCAATGCTGTTATATATAGCGGCAACACACCAGGTTGTAAGCGCAGTGCTCGTCATCGAACAAGAGACGGACGGACATAAGTTCCCGCTTCAAAAGCCGGTATACTGCGTATCCACTATCCTCACTCCATGCAAATCACGGTACCCACATTATCAAAAGATAGCATACGCGGTCTTCATGGCATCCCGGAAACTACGACACTACTTTCAAGAATGTTCAATTATGGTGGCCTCTAAAGTACCACTCAACGACATAATAAATAACCACGATGCCACGGGCCGAATTGCTAAATGGGCTATTGAGATCCTCCCGTTTGACATAACATACAAACCACGGCGAGCCATTAAGTTGCAAGCACTGGCTAATTTCGTAGCCAAATGGACAGAAGCCGAACTCCCTAAAGAGTACGACGCGTTCTCCAATTGGATCATGCACTTTGACGGCTCTAAGATGCTGGCTGGTCTGGGGGCGGGCGTCGTCCTGACATCCCCCACCGGAGATACAGTCCAATACATACTCCAAATATTATAAACAGACTCCAACAATGCAGCAGAATATGAGGCCCTGTTGCATGGTCTCCGGATGGCAGTCTCCATGGGCATTCAACGCCTAGAGGTGCGTGGGGATTCGAACCTCGCAATATCTCAAATAAATGGAGACTTAGACACCAAGGACCCAAAAATGGTGGCTCACCGCAATGCTGTCCTCAAAATGTCAGCTCGGTTCGAGGGGCTCGAATTCCACCATGTGGTCCGAGAAAACAATCAAGCGGCTGATATACTCGCCCGCATCGGCGCTAAGTGCGACCCTGTCCCACCTAATATCTTCTTGGAATGGTTTTTTAAGCCATCCGTGGTGTGGGAAGGGGAGACCGGCAACAACAGTCCGGATCCAGCCACAACACCAGATCCCGAACACTCTGACGTAATCAGAGGCTCCGCCACCGAAATAACACCTTCGGCCCACGTGATTATGGCTGTCATCGCCCCGTGGACAGAACCCTTCTTGGCTTACCTAAATAGGCAAGAACTCCCTGAGGACCCAAATGAGGCACGTTGCATTGCGGCGGTCTAAAGCCTACAAGGTCCACGAGGGAGAGCTTTATAAGAAAAGCTCTACCGGAGTACTTCAAAGGTGCATCTCCGAAGAGGAAGGACGACAACTTTTGGCAGAAATTCATGCTGGACTCGGCGGCCATCACGCCGCAGCTCGGGCCCTTGTAAGCAAGGCCTTCCGTACATGTTTCTACTGGCCGACAGCCCGAGCAGACGCACAGGACCTCGTCCAACATTGCGCCGGTTGGCAGATTTTTGCAAACCAAAGCCATGTGCCACCTACCGCTCTCCAAACAATCCCCATTACTTGGCCCTTTGCGGTCTGGGGGCTTGATATGGTCGGACCCCTTAAAGGAGGAAGCCGTAAGAAAAAGTACCTATTGGTCATGGTGGATAAATTCACCAAATGGATAGAAGCCAAACCAGTTAAAAGGGCCGAGTCCGGACCAGTGATAGACTTCATATCCGGGGTTGTACACCGTTATGGTGTCCCCCACAGCATCATCACTGATAACGACTCGAACTTCACAGCTGATGAGGTAAAAACTTGGTGCGGCAACATGGGCATTAAGGTCGATTATGCCTCCGTCTATCACCCCCAAGCAAACAGTCAAGTCGTCCAAGAAAATGGTCTTATTATGAGAGGCATTAAACCCAGATTAGTGCGATCCTTGAAGGAATCAGATACGCACTGGGTTAAGGAGCTCGACTCCGTACTATGGGGGCTGCGGACCATGATGAATCGCACTACCGGATACACACTGTTTTTTATGGTGTATGATGCAGAGGCGGTACTACCCTGCGACATCATTCATGACTCACCTCGAGTGCACATGTACGAAGAGAAAGAAGCCGAGCTTGATCGGCAGGACAGTTTAGACGCCCTGGAGGAGGAGCGTGACGTTGCAAAAGCCCGCTCCACATTCTATCAACAACAGGCTCGACGGTATCAAAGCAGAGAAGTACGGGCCAAAACTTATAGTGTTGGCGAACTCGTTCTACGCCTACCAGAGAAGAAAGAGGACAAGTTCAAGCCCAAATGGAAAGGTCCCTTCATCATCGACAAAGTTCTAACCGGTGGAACACGGCCAGACTCGAGCCAAACCCATGGAACGCGGCCAGACTCCAAAGGTTCTACGCTTAGTGCCGGACTCTGTGTTCGTCTCCTTACCTCCGCCTTTTTTATATATATCCGCTATCTGCCTTTATTTCTTCCCTTTTTCTTCACAGCCTTAAAAGGTTAAAATGTGTCTTGACTACACAATCTTGACGTGCCATGCGTGCTCATTATACCTGGGGGCTTCTTATACAGAAGCTTAATATAATTATGTTCCGGGCTCTATGCCCCCTGCACATGTGTTACTTTTCCACATGTACCTTTTCTTTGCCATTATATGCATCGATATGACTTAAGTTTTGTCCAAGCTGGCTTGCCTGGCTCTTGTGTTTATGCCCTACGTTCCCGTTAATTCGGCTAAGGCATAAGGGGAGCACCTCTGCGATTGTTACTGCCGGGTCAGCCGAACGTGTACCTCAGACTGGGTGAAGCCGAAAGCTAGCGTTCTTAAGGGAATATTTGGACGGTGAACAAAAGATTACTTTTACTTATTGCAATACATGCCCCCAGATGCTTATATCCTTCGTATCTTTTTGCAGTTTAGGCATGCACATTAATGCATGCGTACCTAGGGAAAGGAACCCTTAATGGAACTATTCTCCCTGGAAGATGTTTCTTACTATCCATGTAATATAACATAGCTAGTTGGGTACTTGTCTTTTGAAGCACTTATGACCCCTACGCCTGGTTTCCACGCGTACCCCGATTTTTACATAACTGAGCGGGTATTCGGATACACTCCGGACTGTCGGGTCCGGAGATCGAAGCGAAAAGGTCTGCCATGACAAATGATTTAAATCCGTCTAGGGACAAAATATGTCACTTGAAGTACACAGTCACTTAGACTGACTAAATTCTTCTTCTATACCATCCAATAGGCTGTCTAGCCTACAATCCTGTTGGGAATACTTTGCGGCTAATTCTACCTGGTCATATACCAGACTAACGGGGATCTCTTTCCCATCAGACCCTACAGGTCCGACCTCGGCCATGTGGTTCGGGTCAGCCTTGGTATATCACGTCTTCACCATGGCCCTTGCTTCCCTTGCACCTTGTCGGCATGCAGATATCTTCCATAATCGGAATCATTGTTGCGCTCCCTTGAGCATCTCTACAAGCTCCTCCATGCCCCCTGGCAGGGAGGCGGATGGCCACAATGCCTGGGCAATTCCCTGCATCACCTGCCGAACTTGTTCGTGCAGTTGTGAGAGCTCTTGCAGAAGATAGCCAGTAGATCCGGGCATCTCCTCTTCGGGACGACCTGGCAGCATACCTACAGATATAAGTGTAACACCCATGATGCGGCTATATCTCCCACGTGTCGGAGCACGACTTAGAGGCATAACCGCATAGTAGGCATGTCGCAAGAGGGGTAATCTTTACACATCCCATGTACTGAATAAGAAAGGGATAAAGAGTTGGCTTACAATCGCCACTTCACACAATACATGAAGGTCCGACTACGGAAACAAATAAAGAAAGACCACCCCAAATGCAATAGATCCCCGATCGCCCCGACTGGGCTCCACTATTGATCGTCTGAAAAGGAAAACAACACAATGAACACGGTCTTCTTCGAGCTCCTCCTTGAGCTCGGTTGCGTCATCTGCACTGGTATCATCGGCACCTGCAACTGGTTTTGGAAGTAATCTATGAGTCACGGGGACTCAGCAATCTCACACCCTCACGATCAAGACTATTTAAGCTTATGGGTAGGAAAAGGTAGTGAGGTGGAGCTGCAGCAAGCACTAGCATATATGGTGGCTAACTTACGCAACTGAGAGCGAGAAGAAAACCAAAGCACGGTCGTTAACTAGAAGTTATCAAGAAGTGATCCTGAAACTACTTACATTCAAGCATAACTCCAACACCGTGTTCACTTCCCGGGCTCCGCCGGAAAGAGACCATCATGGCTACACACGCGGTGATGCATTTTAATTAAGTTTAGTGTCAGGTTTTCTACAACCGGATATTAACAAATTCCCATCTGCCCATAACCGCGGGCACGGCTTTCGAAAGTTCAAATCCCTGCAGGGGTGTCCCAACTTAGCCCATCACAAGCTCTCATGGTCAACAAAGGATATTCCTTCTCCTAGGACGACCCGATCAGACTCAGAATCCCGGTTACAAGACATTTCGACAATGGTAAAACAAGACCAGCAAAGCCACCCGGTGTGCCAACAAATCCCGATAGGAGTCGCACGTATCTCGTTCTCAGGGCAACACCGGATTAGACTAGCTACGAGTAAAACCAACCCTCAAGTTTCCCCGAGGTGGCCCCGCAGGCAGCTCGGTTCGGACCAACACTCAGAGGAGCACTGGCCCGGGGGGGTTTAAAATAAGATGACCCTTGAGTTTGCAGAACCCAAGGGAAGGTATATGGTGGTAGGTAGGCAAATGGTAAAACCAAGGTCGGGCCTTGCTGGAGGAGTTTTATTCAAAACGAACTGTCAAGGGGTTCCCATAACACCCAACCACGTAAGGAACGCAAAATGAAGGAACATAACACCGGTATGACAGAAACTAGGGCAGCAAGAGTGGAACAAAACACCAGGCATGAGGCCGAGCCTTCCACCCTTTACCAAGTATATAGATGCATTAATTAAATAAGAGATATTGTGATATCCCAACAAATATCCATGTTCCAATAAGGAACAAACTCCATCTTCACCTGCAACTAACAACGCTATAAGAGGGGTTGAGCAAAGCGGTAACATAGCCAAACAACGGTTTGCTAGGGCAAGGTGGGTTAGAGGCTTGACATGGCAATATGGGAGGCATGATATAGCATGTGGTAGGTATCGCGGCATAGCAAAAGAGCGAGCAACTAGCAAGCAAAGATAGAAGTGATTTCGAGGGTATGGTCATCTTGCCTGAGATTCCGCAAGGAAGAAGAACGAGTCCATGAAGAAGACAAACGGACGTAGTCAAACGAATCCTCACAAACGCGACATTATCGGAACCAACCCGAAGAAGCAACATCAGAAAGAAGAAAACCACATAGTAAACATTCAACACATCAACATGGCATGATGCACAATCGAGTATGATGCATGTCCGGTTTAATGAGGCATGGCATGGCAAATTGCAACAAAAAACACCACAAATTAAGTGGAGCTCAACATGCAACGTTGCATATTGACAAAACACCACATGGCTTATTTAGTTCGATCTCGTTTATGAACTCAACAATATTAAATGTTGTTTATCATGGCAAGGGGTGAAGCAAAGTAAAACTACCTATCAAGGCAAGTTTAAATGAGGCCGGAACAACAAGCAACAAGTCCGGAAAATCCTCATGAGCATAATTATGGATTTGGTACTGTTCTACCCTAAACCAAATTTTAGAGTTGTTAAACATGCAAAGTAAAGCCACCATGATAATCTAGGCATTTTTCCACCCCATTTACATATAAAGTTTATTAAATTCCGAGTTACGGTTATTTAGTTATGAAATAAAGCATTTTAGCATGCCAATAGGCAAAATTTAAACAAACAACATTTTAAGCATTTTAAACGTAGATGAAAGTGGCATATTATTAAGCTACACATAATTCTAAGCATTTTTCATATATATAACTTTTTTTAATATGATGCACCGTTTGATAGATAAAATATGCATGAACAACAGGGGGGTTTCTGTGAAACAGTTAGTCTCTAGAGAAATTAGCTAAAGCTGTCCAAGGGAAAAAAAACATGATACAGGCCGCATCTGAGCAGGAAGCCCAATAGAGGAAAGAAAAAGAAAAAAAGGGGCGCTGGGGTGGCCTCACCCAGTGGGCTGAGGCCCAGTCCGTTGGTGGAGAGGCCCTGGCAGGCCAGTTGCTGGGCTGCAGCTGGAGAGGCGGGCTGGACCTTGGAGGCGCAGTCAACGCACGCGGCTGGACCAGGCACTCCTCTCGCTCGATCTGGACAGCGAGGAGGCACTAAAGAGGGCGTGTTCATCTGCTCATGAGAAGCAGAGCAGCGGCGGCGCTGGACGGGAAGGCAGCAGCTGGGTTCGGACGGCCATGGCGGACTCCAATGACTTGGCGGGGCGGCGGGTCGACGCGGACGAGCGGACTTGACGCGTGTGCGTTCCAGCCAGTCGAGGTGTGGCGGCGCTGGTGCTTTCAGCGACAAATGATGGCGGCTGACGAAGCGGGAACTCAGGCGAGAAGAGGTTCGGGGCAGCAGCGCTAGGAGGTGGTGCGCCACGGTCTACTGCTGCTCCTGCTGGTGAGGCAGCGAGGCTGAATGGAACCAGAGACAGAGGGAGTCGGCGGTGGAGACGCTGCAGGCGGCAGCATTGTCTCCAGTGAGAGAAACAGGACGAGGGAGGTGGTCAGGGAGAGCTTCAGCGAAAAAGAAAAAAAAGGAAGGGAGCAGGGGCGTCTGACGCAAGGCGGCCGGGCCGGCGGCTTCGATCGAACGGCCGACGAGGTCGGGCTGCAATGGGGAGATGCGACGCAAGGCAGGGTAGTCCTCGGGCACCATCGCTTGGTTCCTGGGAGAAAGAGGAAGAGAGAGGCCGATGGGTTAGAGATAGAAAAGAGAAGAGAGAGGGCATGGGGAGCGGTTGGCGTGACCTTGAGCAAGGCAGCGAGGTCGATCTGCTGGCCCGGCGAGGAACAACGGGGTGGGGGAGGTCCCTGGCTGTCCTGGACGGAGGTTCGGGCGGCACGACAGCGCGACGGGTCGAGGCCGAGTGCTCCTGCTCGATCTGAAGGTGGCCGCGGGGATGGATCAAGAGGAGGAGGAGGTTGGGATATCGGTGGAGAGCGCTGGTTGGGTGGCGCTAAAATTGATGAGAAGGTGGGGATCGAGAGGTGATGTCTGGTTGGTGCAAAGGGGATCTCGAGGTGGGAGAAAAACAATGGCGGCGGAGGATTTGATGGATGGGACATCTCCCTAGATTTTAGGGTTTGGTCCTCTTATATATAGCGGTGGGATTAAGTTTAGGGGCTATGTCGTCCCTCCGATCAAAATCGGACGGCCGAGAAAAAAATATGTTAGGAAGTCCAATTAACAAAACGAAGATGTTTTGTAGATGTTTGGGGATGATCCGGATCCAACGATGATGACTGTCCGAGTCGGGTTCGGTAAGTTTCGAACACGCACGCGAGGGGGTCGAAGCATGGTGCAAAGAGGGGTTAGGTGGTTAGGGGGGTTTCGGGGCCCCTCGATAACAAATGGACGGCTCCGGATGTGAGGAGGGTTTGGTGGATGGACTAGGTGGGCTATGGCGAGGCTGAGAGGAGAGAAGAGAGAGAGGGCCCGGCAGCAGTTTTCGGAGACCGAAAACGTCCGACGTTAGACCGGCTATACTGCCGCTATAGTTATCCGTTGGGGCATCAAACGAACCCCGAATGTGATGAAACTTGGCAGGCGACCTAATGACAACATAACAACACCGTGTGCGAACTTTCAACCCATTCCGAGAATATTTCCCGGCCACTTATAAAATAAAATTTCGGAGGTGCCGCGGGCGCGTGCAAGTGGGGTTGGGCTCAGAACGGACAAAGGATGGAACTGGGGAAACCCGGACGAATGCAAGTTTTGAAAAACATGAAGATGCAATGCACATGATCACATGGCAAGATTCAACACACAAGCAAATGACATGGCAAGACAGTGAATAACTGGAAGACAACTGGCGCAACAGTCTCGGGGCGTCACAACACTCCACCACTATGAGAGGATCTCGTCCCGAGATCTAGGATGGCACCGGAGGGAAACAGAAGAAGAAGAGAAGAGGTAAAACTAAGTTGCTTCTTTGACAAATGAGTGAAACCAAAGAACCTTGAGAGGTTGAACAAATTGAAAGAAAGAATACAACGAAGATGAACGAATTTGAAAACACTCCGTTAAATAAGAGGAACAAGGAACATTACTAGAACCTTGTAGGTTGAAAGACAAGAAAAGGGGTTGCAATGGACAAGAAGTACATGCGAGCACTCCGGTAGAAACGAGATGTACAAGGAACAGTAAGGATCAATTACGACAACACTCCGGTTGGAAAAATGGAAGGCATAGAATATGAACTTGGCAAAATGGAAGCACTTGGATGAGAGTCCGGTTAGAAGAGGAATGGTAGACAAAATACTTCGATGAAAATAAGATAGAGAAGGAATAAGAATTGTATGATTTGGACAACCACTCCGACTATAAATGGAATGAATTGAACATGAACTTGAAAAAGATGAGAGGATATTTGATGAGATGAACAACACATTGCCTCCGGAACTATTGAAAGAATGGCACAAGGGGTAAGAAAGATTCCAGACAGCACTCCGGTTGAGAAGGGAGGAAAAACCTGATAAGATGAGAGAGCACGAATGAAAACACGACACTCCGGTTGAATGGATAAGCGAAGGAAAGAACATGATCTTCACAATATGAGATGATGAGTGAAAAGAGCATCATCACAATGTCTCCGGAAGAAATGAAAGAATGCAATGAAAAGAACGGAAAAGAAAACAACATGTGCTACCTCAAATGAATTTCAGAGAGCATCCTTAAAAAGAAGGATTGAATGGAGTTGTTGGGAAAACAACAACAAAAAGTACAGGCTTGTTGAGGGCTTATGGAAAAACATCTCAAAAACTTGAGGTGAAAACCTGCCACAAACGAAAACAATTGCTTGCTTGAGAGCGATGGAGAGATGAAAACATCTTTCATCGTGAGAATAGGAGGTAACTTGGATTATTGATAAGCACCCCAATAGCAACATTCCTTAGGGAAGGTTTTAGGTGAAATATAACCCCAGATAACTCCAATGAAGAGATTGATGGATTTAAATATCTCATTCTTATGAATGAAGAATGATATATTACCACCTCAAAAGATAAGGGAGAACAATTGCACTCCGGATTGCAAGATGAAGAAAACTTTTACTCCTCAAAACAAGACATGTGTTGAACACCATGTTTATCTTTGAGTATAGCTTGGCGGACCATAACTTTGAGAGATATCTTGAAGAACAATTGAATAATGAAAATAATCCTTGACGAACCATCATGTAGAGCCTCCATGAAGAACTCCGGTAAACAAAAGGATGATCAAACGAAAGGAATGAGGAGTTGAAAACACAAGGTGAAGCCTTGCGATGATTTAGGTGAATTTCCATGGAGATATAATTGAGAGAGCTTGGAACTCTTGGAAAAGAAAAGATAAAGCATCTCGAACCGAGAATGTGATATGATGAACCACTCCGAAAATCAGGAAATTAGATCACTTGGATGAAACAATAATAAGAATTACGTTATGCGTATCCTTCACCAATTAAATTGATGACAAGCAATGGATTTGACATACTACTTATACTCATAGAAAGGATTAAGATAGATATAGTGCAAACTTGAGAAAAGACTTCAACGAACCACCGATAGGATTGGAAAGAACGAATGAATCGATATGATACCAAGAGAAAAGGAATCTTGAATGAACCACCGTAAGAATTAAAATGACTGAAGAAAATATAAAGGAACACCGGGAAGAATTATGAAATGAATGAAAGTACTTGAGGGAATTTAGATGCAAGTGAACGAAGAGATCCCGAGCTGATTAGAGAATACTTGAATGATGCACCGGTAAGATTTGGGTAACGAGAGCTGAAGAATGGAAAGAATAAATCTTCTGAAATGATGACCTCCAGAGAATCAAACTGAAAAGACTCCTGAATTGCTCCTGATGGGAGAAAAGATTCTCACAATCGAAAACAATTATGAGAGGATGTCATCAAGCTAGAACCACGCATCTTCGGAAGAACGGGTAAGGATTTAAGAGGAACTCCTCTTCGGTCTACAAATGTTGAGAATGACGATGAGAACACCACCATGAATTGTTGAGGCACTCTAGAATGAAAGTTAGAAAGGTTGAACCCAACGATGAAAAGAATTTGAAAGAGCTTGGAGAAAGCATTTGACTGATTATAATTCATTCTTACGCCAAACCTGGAAAAGAATTTGAGAAGCTCCGGGAACATTAGAAGAGTCAGGTAAGATCCTGGAAAAAGACATGTGGGTTAGGGCCCACTCAAAAGATACACCGTTGAATGATTGCTTGAAAGGGAGATTGCGTCGGTTGAATTAGATGGCTTGAATGAGATAACATCCTCAAAAGAGCTTGAACGAATGTAGAGTGGAAACACGATTCTTCTGAGATATCTTCAGCACTCCGAAACATTTGAATAGTGAGAAGTGAAAGATTAAGTAGTGCAACTACATGGGAAAAGCATTTGAAACGAGGAAACGAATGTGATCAACACCGAAAGCTTGAATTGAAACCACCAGAGAAGAAAGAGAACGAAGAATGATGAACTAGAACCTCCCTTAGTGTCTTCCTGAGAATCACCGGATAAGAATATTGATGGAAAAGAATGGAGAGGCTTCACATCGATAAGATGGATACTTGATTAAGAAATCCGAGTCCTCGAAGAAAAAGGTTGGGAGGGCGGGAAAAACAAAGGCAACTTGGGACGGATGAAAACAAACACCGTTGAAGAAAAAAAACTTAGAATTGATCTTGCGGATGTTTAAAAAGATCGGATCCACTTGAAGGGAAACACACCGGTTCGTAAGAATTAACATGACAACCTCGATGATCAAGAAGGATTGGTATTCACATAGAAGTGTGAGAACACCACTTAGGAAAGGTATGGAATCAACATTTGACTTCAAAGCAACTCGAATACCACAACTGAAAAACAAAACAAAGGATTGGCTTGCAGAATAAGCCGGAACAAACATATGATAGAGATTTCGTCTGAAGTTTTCATGGTGGGGCCCACACGGGCTCGATCGTACAACACCATCATGTACAAGGCAGTGCACATGACATACGAAGCGTCCTCGAGTCAGCATAGCCAAGGACTCTTTAAGACACAACAAGACCACTGTACAACCAACCGTGGATAGGCGGACCACTAGACGTCGAACCCCAATTTCGTATCATACATCTGTCGGAAAGATATCCTAGGAGCTACTTGAATTCCCACTTATAAACTCCCGAAACTTTTCGGTTATGCAATCAGGTGTTGGGGATACAGGGGAAGCATAATATCTCACCCAAAACTAGCAAATCCTACATCCAGCTGTATCCATCCTTCAACACATAACCAAGAAACCTTCGAAAATCATTTACCTCAACCTTCAAAAAGCATCCGTTATACGAGTTACTGCAATACTCCCGAACTCCCGCCCTAGTACTAGATGGCGTCGAGGTTATCTCACCAACAACTGCATAAAAGAGATTTTTGATGTCGGCAAACTCAGGTATGCCAGAACTGCAACGATAAAATTGTGACGACAACACCTCGGAGCTCAACTCCCCAGGACACTGCCACAACCCCTAAATGTCAGGAGGCACCAACAACAATGTTCTTGTCACAAAATCATCGAAACGATTCCAAGATACCCGCGTGATCCTAAAAAAATCGTGAAATTTTTGAGAAGAGAAGAGTCAAAACTCTACGTCAGGATGCCTCACCAGAGCGACGAAGGGACTGAGGAGTAAAAAGAATCCTACTCTCCGATATATATAATCCTATAAGACTCAAAACATTTTTCTAGACTCAACAACACCAGCGATTCGATCAAGCAGGGGGCTCCTAAGTCGGGGAAGGCTATGATACGAACTTGTAACACCCACGATGCGGCTATATCTCCCACGTGTCAGAGCACGACTTAGAGGCATAACCGCATAGTAGGCATGTCGCAAGAGGGGTAATCTTTACCCATCCCATGTACTGAATAAGAAAGGGATAAAGAGTTGGCTTACAATCGCCACTTCATACAATACATGAAGGTCCGACTACGGAACCAAATAAAGAAAGACCACCCCAAATGCAATAGATCCCCCATCGCCCCGACTGGGCTCCACTATTGATCGTCTGAAAAGGAAAACAACACAATGAACACGGTCTTCTTCGAGCTCCTCCTTGAGCTCGGTTGCGTCATCTGCACTGGTATCATCGGCACCTGCAACTGGTTTTGGAAGTAATCTGTGAGTCACGGGGACTCAGCAATCTCACACCCACACGATCAAGACTATTTAAGCTTATGGGTAGGAAAGGTAGTGAGGTGGAGCTGCAGCAAGCACTAGCATATATGGTGGCTAACTTACGCAACTGAGAGCGAGAAGAGAACCAAAGCACGGTCGTTAACTAGAAGTTATCAAGAAGTGATCCTGAAATTACTTACATTCAAGCATAACTCCAACGCTGTGTTCACTTCCCGGGCTCCGCCGGAAAGAGACCATCACGGCTACACATGCGGTGATGCATTTTAATTAAGTTTAGTGTCAGGTTTCCTACAACCGGATATTAACAAATTCCCATCTGCCCATAGCCGCGGGCACGTCTTTCGAAAGTTCAAATCCCTGCAGTGGTGTCCCAACTTAGCCCATCACAAGCTCTCACGGTCAACGAAGGATATTCCTTCTCCCAGGACGACCCGATCAGACTCGGAATCCCGGTTACAAGACATTTCGACAATGGTAAAACAAGACCAGCAAAGCCACCCGATGTGCCGACAAATCCCAATAGGAGTCGCACGTATCTCATTCTCAGGGCAACACCGGATGAGACTAGCTACGAGTAAAACCAACCCTCAAGTTTCCCCGAGGTGGCCCCGCGGGCAGCTCGGTTCGGACCAACACTCAGAGGAGCACTGGCCCGAGGGGTTTAAAATAAGATGACCCTTGAGTCTGGAGAACCCAAGGGAAGGTATATGGTGGTAGGTAGGCAAATGGTAAAACCAAGGTCGGGCCTTGCTGGAGGAGTTTTATTCAAAACGAACTGTCAAGGGGTTCCCATAACACCCAACCGTGTAAGGAACGCAAAATCAAGGAACATAACACCAGTATGATGGAAACTAGGGCGGCAAGAGTGGAACAAAACACCAGGCATAAGGCCGAGCCTCCCACCCTTTACCAAGTATATAGATGCATTAATTAAATAAGAGATATTGTGATATCCCAACAAATATCCATGTTCCAATAAGGAACAAACTCCATCTTCACCTGCAACTAACAACGCTATAAGAGGGGCTGAGCAAAGCGGTAACATAGCCAAACGACGGTTTGCTAGGACAAGGTGGGTTAGAGGCTTGACATGACAATATGGGAGGCATGATATAGCAAGTGGTAGGTATCGCGGCATAGCAAAAGAGCGAGCAACTAGCAAGCAAAGATGGAAGTGATTTCGAGGGTATGGTCATCTTGCCTGAGATCCCGCAAGGAAGAAGAACGAGTCCATGAAGAAGACAAACGGACGTAGTCGAACGAATCCTCACAAACGTGACATTATCGGAACCAACCCGAAGAAGCAACACCGGAAAGAACAAAACCACATAGTAAACATTCAACACATCAACATGGCATGATGCACAATCGAGTATGATGCATGTCCGGTTTAATGAGGCATGGCATGCAAAAGTGCAACAAACTACACTACAAATTAAGTGGAGCTCAATATGCAACGAGTTGCATATTGACGAAACACCACATGACTTATTTAGTGCGATCTCGTTTATGAACTCAACAATATTAAATGTTGTTTAGCATGGCAAGGGGTGAAGCAAAGTAAAACTACCTATCGAGGCAAGTTTAAATGAGGCCGGAACAACAAGCAACAAGTCCGGAAAATCCTCATGAGCATAATTATGGATTTGGTACTGTTCTGCCCTAAACCAAATTTTGGAGTTTTTAAACATGCAAAGTAAAGCCACCATGATAATCTAGGCATTTTTCCACCCCATTTACATATAAAGTTTATTAAATTCCGAGTTACGGTTATTTAGTTATGAAATAAAGCATTTTAGCATGGCAATAGGCAAAATTTAAACAAACAACATTTTAAACATAGATGAAAGTGGCATATTATTAATCTACACATAATTCTAATCATTTTTCATATATAACTTTTTTTAATATGATGCACCGTTTGAGAGATAAAATATGCATGAACAACAGGGGTGTGTGTGTAAAACGGTTAGTCTCTGGAAAAATTAGCTAAATCCGTCCAAGGGAAAAAACATGATACGGGCCGCATCTCAGCCCACTTGGGGCGCTGGGGTGGCCTCAGCCCACTTGGGGCGCTGGGGTGGCCTCACCCAGTGGGCTGAGGCCCAGTCGGTTGGTGGAGAGGCCCAGGCAGGCCAGTTGCTGGGCTGCAGCTGGAGAGGCGGGCTAGACCTTGGAGGCGTAGTCAACGCACGCGGCTGGAACGGGTGCTCCTCTCGCTCGATCTGGACAGCGAGGAGGCACTAAAGCGGGCGTGTTCATCTGCTGTCAGAAGCAGAGCAGTAGTGGCGCTGGACGGGAAGGCAGCAGCTGGGTTTGGACGGCCATGGCGGACTCCAACGACTTGGCGGGGCGGTGGGTCGACGCAGGCGAGTGGACTTGACGCGCGTGCGGTCCAGGCAGTCGAGGTGTGGTGGCGCTGGTGCTTTCAATGACAAACGACGGTGGCTGACGGAGCGGCAACTCCGACGAGAAGAGGTTCGGGGCAGCAGCGCTAGGAGGTGGTGCGCCACGGTCTACTGCTGCTCCTGCTGGCGAGGCAGCTAGGCCGGACAGAACCACAGACAGAGGGAGTCGTCGGTGGAGACGCTCCAGGCTGCGACGTTGTCTCCTGTGAGAGAAACAGGACGAGGGAGGTGGCCAGGGAGAGCTTCAGCGAAAAAGAAAAAAGGAAGGGAGCAGGGGCGTCTGACGCAAGGCGGCCGGGGCGGCGGCTTCGATCGAACGGCCGACGAGGTCGTGCGGCAACGGGGAGACACGAGGCAAGGCAGGGTAGGCCTCGGGCACCATCGCTTGGTTCCTGGGAGGAAGAGGAAGAGAGAGCCCGACGGGTTAGAGATAGAAAAGAGAAGAGAGAGGGCATGGGGAGCGGCTGGCTTGACCTTGAGCAAGGCGGCGAGGTCGATCTGCTGGTCCGGCGAGGAACAACGGGGTCGGGGAGGTCCTTGGCTGTCCTGGAAGGAGGTTCGGGCGGCGCAACAGCGCGACGGCTCGAGGCCGAGTGCTCCTGCTCAATCTGAAGGTGGCCGCGGGGATGGATCGAGAGGAGGAGGAGGTTGGGAGATCGATGGAGAGCGCTGGTTGGGTGGCGCTAAAATTGATGAGAAGGTGGGGATCGAGAGGTTGTGTCTGGATGGTGCAAAGGGGATCCCGAGGTGGGAGAAAAACTGTGGCGGCGGCGGAGGATTTGATGGATGGGACATCTCCCTAGATTTTAGGGTTTGGTCCTCTTATATATAGCGGTGGGATTATGTTTAGGGGCTATCTCGTCCCTCCGGTCAAAATCGGACGGACGAGAAAAAAATATGTTAGGAAGTCCAATTAACAAAACGGAGATGTTCTGTAGATGTTTGGGGATGATCCGGATCCAACGGTGACGACTGTCCAGGTCGGGTTCGGTAAGTTTCGTACACGCACGCGAGGGGGTCGAAGCACGGTGCAAAGAGGGGTTAGGTGGTTAGGGGGGGTTTCGGGCCCCTCGATAACAAATGGACGGCTCCGGATGTGAGGAGGGTTAGGTGGATGGACTAGGTGGGCTGTGGCAAGGCTGAGAGGAGAGAAGAGAGAGAGAGGGCCCGGCTGCAGTTTTCGGAGACCGAAAACGTCCGACGTTAGACCGGCTATACTGCCGCTATAGTTATCCGTTGCAGCATCAAACGAACCCCGAATGCGATGAAACTTGGCAGGCGACCTAATGACAGCATAACAACACCGCATGCCAACTTTCAACCCATTCCGAGAACATTTCCCAGCCACTTATAAAATAAAATTTCGGAGGTGCCGCAGGCGCGTGCAAGTGGGGTTGGGCTCAGAACGGACAATAGACGAAACTGGGGAAACCCGGACGAATGCAAGTTTTGAAAAACATGAAGATGCAATGCACATGATGACATGGCAAGATGCAACACACAAGCAAATGACATGGCAAGACAGCGAATAACTGGAAGACAACTGGCGCAACGGTCTCGGGGCGTCACAATAACTCTGTTAGCCGGTTTCTTCGCCGAACTCTATAAAAGTTTGTTCAAGCACTTACTAAAAATGCCGCGTCGAAGCCTCTTATTCTCCTTTACGGAGTCAGCGAGCTGTTCCGGAACATCTTTCAGTTCAATTCCCAGCCGGGTATTGGCATCTTGGAGATCGTTTTTCTCCCGCCTAACCCGTGTAAGCACGCGTTCGCCAGCCTCTAGCTGTCGTTGAGGACAAGTATTACCAGATGGGGCCTTCTTGGATGCCAAATACTAACTGTTAGATTTGCATGCATGCCGAATACTAACAGGTACATGTAATTTCATTCTTTTCGATCAGGACAAGTATTACCAGATGGGGCCTTCTTGGACTCCTCCATTCTGGCAACTGTGGCCCGTAGTGGGGCTTTGCACTCCTCCAGCTCTTGAGACAACTGGGTATTCTTCTCCATAAGAACCTACGCATATAATGATCCTTAAATCAGTTGTGCCAACTGTTTCAAGTCTCAGGGGCTACTAATATAGATAATTATCAGATTTTCTTACTCGTATATCCTTTACATACTGGACCGTGGCTCTGGCAAGGCCATTTTGAGCAGCTCGTATGTACGCGTCTCCTGAGTTGAAGGCATCAAACGCCTCTTCGGAGAAACCAGTGTCGCGGAGTACGGCCCGGCAACGCCTGTGATTCATGGCACTCTCCACTTCAAAATTTGTAGCGGACATCTTATCTGCATCCTCTATAGGAGGAACATCCGGTGTTGTCCCCATGTTAGCATCTGCCCCTTAGTCCAGCTCTGGAGTCCGAATGGTGGAGGCGTGGCTGGCAGGCTCTTCGGACACAGTCTAGCAAGCATTTTTTCTGCCAGGAACCATGGACGTTATTATATTTTAAAGACGACAACCACGGAGCAAGGTTTTTTTCATACCTCTGCCACGGCGTCCCAGTCCTGACTGCCTTCCTTTTAAGCCTACCCGGCTTAGGTGCTCCTTGTTGATGAGTCACCGCGGGTTCGGCATGGCGCCCTGAGGGCCTTCCCTGTAAGATGCAATACGTGCGTGGTGGGTGAGGTGCAAAAAAGGGATCCTTCTCGGAAGTTGGGACTCCGGTTTTACTTACATGTGATGCAGGGAGCGGGCCAGGATAATCGGCTATGATGGCCACCAAGGCACCGTCGCAGCTTAACTGATATAACGTCCTGTCGACGAGCTCCACAAATATGTCCGGATCTTCTTCGAGTCCGTGGTCGAGGGCCTAGTCAGGGTCCTCTGGCTGTAGGGACGGGCTGTGGACCTCCTTCACAGCTCTTCGCAGTTCCTGCTATGAAATAGCAAGGTAAATATTTATGATGAAGAATGCGGGAAGGTCTAGAGTAAAAGGTAGCAGCTCACCCGGGTTGGGGGGTTGTACATGGAGACTCCATCCCGTGGCTTAATGTGGATGAACTCCTCTTCATCTCCTTTGTACAAATCGGACAGTATTTTCGCTAGAGCAGCGGCGGAGTTTAGACCTTTATGACTGCAGCGGGTGGCATCGTCTTCTCCATTGAAGTGCCACATGGGTTTCCCCCGATACTGAAGTGGCTGCACCCCCGCATTATACATATTGACATAACCTTGACTATTGTCAGTCCTGATTTGGCCAGCGTTTTTATCCTGCCCATCAGGTAAAGGACCTCTCTATTATCTTCCTCCTGGGGGCTCTGAGGGTGCCAGGTGCGGCATTTCTTCAAAGGGGCATTATTAAACTCAGGAAGGCCCATCCGAATAGGGTCCAGAAGGGGGACGTCTTTCATATAAAACCACTCCGAAGGCCAGTCTTCGGATGTCTTGTTCGGAGTACCGGACAGGTATCCGGTCCCGGCGATGCGCCATATTTCGGCTCCGCTCACTTGATATATTGACCCCTCCTGTGTACGGGGTACGGGGCAGAATAGCCTCTTCCGTAGCTCGAAATGAGCTTCGCAGCCCAGAAACAGCTTGCAAAAGGCGACATAGCCAGCGATGTGTAATATGGAGGCGGGAGTAAAGTTATGCAGCTGGAGGCCATAGAACTCTAGGAGCCCGCGAAGGAACGGATGGATTGAAAATCCGGGTCCCCTCAATAAGTAAGGGACAAGGCATACCCGCTCCCCCTGGATGGGTTGGGAAAGCTCTCTGCTTGCTCCCCGCCATTATAAGTGGCTAGTCCGGCTCGGACGGGGACCATATACGCAGGAGGGAGAAACCCCTGGGTCTGGAACTCTAGTAATTTGTTGTGGGGGACGGAACACTTCTCCCAATTTCCTGGCTTAGTGCTACGGGAGCGAGAGGAGGAGCTACGATAGCCGGCCATGATGGGATGGACTTTTCCCTGCGCGCTCCGATGGATACTCGCTGTGGGAGGATGGTGTGATCTGGATATGAGGATCCCCGACTCTTTAAGTAGACGATTTACTTACGTGGTTAGGATGGCAAAGGTAAAAATGCCCCGACTTCTTGCATTCGCTCGACATGTGGAAGATAGTCATTATTAAAGCACAGAAGCCGAGGAGTGCAATATTCATGGGAAGCCGGACACTACTCGTTATGACAGGTACTCGGGATTTGGAGAAGAACCCGCCTTGCAATGCCGAAGACAATCTTCGCGCCAGACTCATCGCCATTGAAGCCTGGTTCTGGGGTTACTGAGGGAGTCCTGGATTAGGGGGTCCTCGGACAGCCGGACTATATACTTTGACCGGACTATTGGACTATGAAGATACAAGATTGAAGACTTCGTCCCGTGTCCGGGTGGGACTCTCCTTTGCGTGGAAGGCAAGCTTGGTGATTCGGATATGTAGATCTCCTTCTCTGTAACCGACTCTGTGTAACCCTAGCCCCCTCCGGTGACTATATAAACCGGAGAGTTTAGTCCGTAGGACAAGAACAATCATAATCATAGGCTAGCTTCTAGGGTTTAGCCTCTACGATCTCATGGTAGATCAACTCTTGTAATGCTCATATCATCAAGATCAATCAAGCAGGAAGTAGGGTATTACCTCCATTGAGAGGGCCCGAACCTGGGTAAACATTGTGTCCCGTGCCTCCTATTACCATCAGCCTTAGACGCACAGTTCGGGACCCCCTACCCGAGATCCGCCGGTTTTGACACCGACAGGGGGGTGGCGGTTGTACCTGTGAGGATGCATGTAGGATCCTTCCCTCTCATGCACCTTAAAAATGTTTTGAACAAGCATCTGAATGAATCTTCATCCTCGTCTCTTATCAGGGCGAAAGCAAAGAATGTAGTCTATAAGTGGTTGTTAGTACCCACAAACACCCCAAGTGGCATATGGTACTTGTTGGTCTTATATGTGGTGTCAAACATTACACAGTCACCATAGTCTTGATACGCCCCTCGGCAGCTTGCGTTCGCCTAGAATATGTTCTTCACTCTGTCGAACTCATCAAGTTGTATGTCGCAGAAGAATTCCCTGTTTATCGCTTTCATCTCCCTAAAGAAGTTGACAATCTTTAGGACATCGTCCACATCATCCATCCTTGAATTCTTTGCTTTGTTGCATATTAAAAGTGAACAGTCATTCAAAAATGCATGTTGAACTGGCGTCAGGTCATGCGTTGCGTAATATGTTTGTACTGATAGACGAAAAAAGACGGAGGGGGTTTATGGGAGGGGAACAAGTTTGTACTTACATGTTAATCAGGTCTTTGACATTCATTTCAAGGAAGTAGATAGCAGGGTCATCGCCGCCCAGTATGCTTATGATTTGCACGTGTTCAACGCCTTTGAACTGCAGTTACTTGACATACTCCAAGAATGTTTTATCAAAGTTTTTGTTGGAGTGCAAGAAGACAAGCATTTGGGGGGACAGCTGTAGCCTGTGGTTGTGTTCCCAGACTATCTCTTTTACGACAAGTGTTCCATCCTTTTCCCTTTTTGGCCTCATTTTAGCCCCGCAGTTAATTCTGTTGTGGTCTTGTTCCGCTATCTATTTGTTGTTGACACCTTCGATTCATAGACTGCATAGCATGTGCAATAAAGGTAGACTCTGGTGTTAACCTTGGAGCCTTCCCTGAAAGCAAAACCCGCATGCTTTGCATAGACGTTGTCGTAGTTCTTTGCTTCTTTGAAAGTTTCAAAGCGCATCTCTAGCCTTAGCAGAACGTAAGCTTCAATATTAGGTGGCTGCACCCAACAGTGAGCAAACAAAGACAAAGTTATGAAAATGTTAGATGTGGTGGTCACGGTACTAGGGTATGGACTGTGCTTGTATGTTTTTTCTAAATGGATACTTACATGTGTATAGCTCTGTGCTGCCTTCGGTGTTTGCTATTCACCCTGGTGTATGGGCACGGGTGGTGTCACCCTCGGCACATGCATCAATGCATCTCTTGGAGGAGCAATGTTGATGAAGCTCTCTGTCTCTCATTGTACGACCATCTTCCCTCAGATTCGATGTGAGGTTGCTCCTGTCTATATGGCTCATATCTTCTACTTTGCACCCTGCTAGAGTAGCCAACATTTCTGTCTCCTTGGCCTGGTCTTCCCTGTCACACCCTAGTTAGTTCAAGCATTAGAGTGTGCATCATGTTTAAATTCCTTTTAAATTTGAAATGGGGAAGACAGAACCCCCAACACCCCCCTGAAAACAACTAGGGTTTACTAAAAATATTTTTCAATGAACCTGAAATGCCCTTCTAAAAAGTTCACTCTCTTTGTCTTGGGTTAGAACCTCTAGCAAAATTGGTGCACAATTTTCTAGGTTAATAGAAGGTCATTGAATTAAATCATAAGTATTTGATTTTGGGCATTTAAATGCTATAAAATAATTAAAATCCTCAAATAATTCTGGAAATAAATGTATACTGTTGGAAATATTCTAAACAGAGCCCACATTTATTTTCAGGATTTTTGGAAACGTTTTAGTATTTTTAATAAAGCCCAACAGTTGCAGTTAAATAGAAAAACAAAAAGAAATCAAAAAAAGAGAGAGAGGGAAGCCCACCTGGGCCTTACCTGTGCTGGCCCAGCCCACCTGGCTCAGCCCAGCCGACTAGCCTTGCCAGTCGTCGTCCTACTCCCGCCAGGAGGACGAGGAGTGCGTGGCCCGCGCCCGCGGCCACACGCCGGCCACCTCCTGCTTCTGCCGACGCCCTGGAGACGTCCAGGGATGCCACACCGACCCCCACGTCCCCCTCTCATCCTCCCTCACTCTCCCCCTCGTCTCCCTCACCCTCTCCCACGATGGCCGAGCGCGATCCTCGCCGCCGTTCGCCGTAGACATCACCAGAGCCACCCCCTCGCCCCTCCGACAAGCCCAATAGCTCCGCCTCGTCGCCCTGGACCTCTCCGCTGACCCACGCGACTCCAAACGCCGCCGAACGCCGTCTTCGCCCTCGTCTTCAACCTCGGGCACCCGAGCCGTCTCCGGTCAATTCGTCGCCACCAGGACCTCCCCGAGCTCGCTGACCCCCTCTCCGACCCCACTGTGAGCTCCTCTTCCTCTTCCCCTAGCTCCCGTGCTTGTTTGGCCTCTGTAGTCGCCACTTCCACCGCACCCGAAAGCTCCCCGCCGCCAGCCATGGCGCTGTCGTGGCTAGAGCCACAGTGGCTCGAAGCCAAGCTCACCGTTGTGCTCAGCGTAGCACCAGGAGCCCGTAGCCACCACCAGCTCTTTCTCCCGTGCACCGTAGCGTCGAACCCAACCCCGTCCGAACTCCGGCCGCCGCCGCTGAGCTCGCTGGCGTCGTTTCCGGTGTTCCCGTGTCCAACCACTTGCACCACTGGATGCGACAGCTCCCCAGATACGCATAGCACGTCTCCACCGGCGATTTGGTCACCGGAGGACCAAATCCAAAGCTCTCCGCCATCTCGGCCTCGCCGGCGACTCAACGCCGGCGGGATTAGCCCCGCTGACCAGGGTTTGACCCTAGTTTGACTCCATCTGAGACACTGATGTGTGGGGCCGGCTTCTAACTAATTTAGATTAGTTTAAATTAGAGCTAATCACTATATTAGAGGTTAATGACGCCGTTAACTACCCCTCTCTCACTGACATGTGGGCCCAGAGCCTAACTAACCCAGTTTAGTGCTAACTAAACACTAACCAACTCTGTTAATTAGCCGAGAGACTGACAGAAGGGGCCCACCAGTCAGGTTTGACCTGGGCTGGCGCCTTTGACCCGCTGACGTCACAGTGACGCAGTGCTGACGCATTAATTCAATTTCTGGATTTATTCTTTAATAGGAAATTCCAGAAAATAATCAAAACTTCTAAAAATCATAGAAAATCAACCATAGCTCCAAATGCAAAGATTTATATATGAAAAATGATCAGAAAAATTCAATCTATCCATCTGTAATGGTTTCATGCATGACAAAACAAGTTAACCTTGCTGTTTAAGCAGAATGAGGTAATGCACTAATAAAGCCATGTTTAATAAGCTAATAATTGAATCTTTGACTCAAATGAGTTCATCCCTTTCTGTTTTAGCTTGCATTAGGCCAAGACACCTTCATCTTGCCATGTCATAGCATGCATCATATTGTTGCATATTGCCATGTGTTGATTATGTTTCGGTGTGTCTTTCGTGGTAGGTTCTGCCTCCGAGGATAACCCCGACTATCCGTCTGAAGGGCAGTACCCTACTACCACTACAACAGGCAAGCAACCCATTGATCATTCCGATACAAAACCATGTTCTCGCTTCTGCTCTGGTTTACTGCATTAAGACAACGCGATTCAAACTGCTATGTGTTACGGTAGTTGAACCCTTATCCTCTGCATGACCTGTCATTGCCACAGTAACTAGATGAAACCCATTAGCATGTGTAGGAGTTGATTGAGCCATGTATGTGATTCCTACCTTGCTATGCCTGCTATGCTTAGAGTTGTGTCAGGTCTGGTTCATCTGGGTGATGGGCTAGAGTGATATGATATGTCGGTAATGTGAGGAATGTGTTGAGCATGTTTTGGTAAAGGTATCGATGAGAGGCCATGTAGGAGTACATGGTGGGTTGTTTCATTGAGACCATCCATAAGAACTGAGATCTGTATGCGTGATTTAAGATTCAGCTACTACCACACATTGGGCCCTGAAATATGACCCCGCTCGACTTACTGAACCCTCTCGCCCTCTGTCCAGGAGTTGCAACTAGTTTCTGGTGTTTGTAGGACATGTGTTGGCGGCCGTGCGTAGCGCTGACCATAGGGGTAGGCTATGATGCGGTAGATACACCGTGGCCGGGTATGCCGGGTGCGCGTTTGGCGTCTCGGGAGCCTGTACACATTGTTTGGGGCCGTTGAGGACACCCCGGCCGGATTTCCTTGCGGATGGAACCTGAATAGGCGATAAACCTGGACTAGAGACTTGTGAGGTTAGTCAGGTCGTGGTCTACACCCATGTCGGTTTTCGCTTGAAGTCTGCCGAGCACATGTCGTGTGCAGACGCTAAGTGGTGGAAACATGTGTGACGAAGTACACCCCTGCAGGGTATAAAACTATTCGAATAGCCACGTCCGCGGTAAAGGACTACTTGGTTGCCTATGCAGTTCATAGACAAGTTAATGGATACTACTAAGAGACTCAAGATAAGTGTGAGTACCGAGAATGGCCCTCTCGTAGGATGACGAGGGAGGATCCTCGGTGGAGTATTGTGTTGGTGAGTAGTGGACTCGTGTGCGAGAACTATTTTACTGGTGGAGTTCCGTAGGATAGCTTAGCCAAGAGTCAAAGCTGGCTTGCTGCAATAACCCCACCTCCTTCTTGAGAATAAGCATTTATAGTAGGTTCTGTTGTAAGACTTGCGGAGTACCCTTGTACTCATGTTTGCTTAATTACTATTTTCAGACGACAACACCGCCCCCTCCGATGGGTTCTACGTAGACCTTGACGTCGACGAGTGACTAGCCACACAGGTGGTGATCCTGGCCATGGAGGGGCCTATGTAGATAGACAGGCTTCGAGAAGCTTTCTTTCTTTCTAGTGTATGTACTCAGACTAGTTGCTTCCGCATGTGCTTGTATGATTGTATGACTTTAGTGTCGGGTCATGTGACCCCTGTCTGTATGAACATGTTATGTGTGTCTCTCTGGAGCCTTTAAATAAAGTACTTGAGTTGTAGAGTTTTGTTGTGATGCCATGTTGTATGTACTCATATCGGGCATATTGTGTGTATGATTGAAATGCTTGGTATGAGTGGGATCCGACAATCTAGTTGTTTATCCTTGGCAGCCTTTCTTATGGGGAAATGTAGTCTAGTGTGAAGGAAATATGCCCTAGAGGCAATAATAAAGTTATTATTTATTTCCTTATATCATGATAAATGTTTATTATTCATGCTAGAATTGTATTAACAAGAAACATAATACATGTGTGAATACATAGACAAACAGAGTGTCACTAGTATGCCTCTACTTGACTAGCTCGTTAATCAAAGATGGTTATGTTTCCTAACCATGAACAAAGAGTTGTTATTTGATTAACGGGATCACATCATTAGGTGAATGATCTGATTGACATGACCCATTCCATTAGCTTAGCACCCGATCGTTTAGTATGTTGCTATTGCTTTCTTCATGACTTATACATGTTCCTATGACTATGAGATTATGCAACTCCCGTTTGCCGGAGGAACACTTTGTGTGCTACCAAATGTCACAACGTAAATGGGTGATTATAAAGGTACTCTACAGGTGTCTCCAAAGGTACATGTTGGGTTGGCGTATTTCGAGATTAGGATTTGTCACTCCGATTGTCGGAGAGGTATCTCTGGGCCCTCTCGGTAATGCACATCACATAAGCCTTGCAAGCATTGCAACTAATGAGTTAGTTGCGAGATGATGTATTACGGAACGAGTAAAGAGACTTGCCGGTAACGAGATTGAACTAGGTATTGAGATACCGACGATCGAATCTCGGGCAAGTAACATACCGATGACAAAGGGAACAACGTATGTTGTTATGCGGTCTGACCGATAAAGATCTTCGTAGAATATGTAGGAGCCAATATGAGCATCCAGGTTCTGCTATTGGTTATTGACCGAAGACGTGTCTCGGTCATGTCTACATTGTTCTCGAACCCGTAGGGTCCGCACGCTTAAGGTTTCGATGACAGTTATATTATGAGTTTATGAGTTTTGATGTACTGAAGTTAGTTCGGAGTCCCGGATGTGATCACGGACATGACGAGGAGTCTCGAAATGGTCGAGACATAAAGATTGATATATTGGACGGCTATATTCGGACACGGGAAGTGTTCCGGGTGATTTCGGAGAAAACCGGAGAGCCGGAGGGTTACCGGAACCCCCCCGGGAGAAGTAATGGGCCATATGGGCCTTAGTGGAGAGAGAGAGGGGCAGCCAAAGGTGGGCCGCACGCCTCCTCCCCCCTGGTCCAAATTGTACTAGGAGAGGGGGGGCGGCGCCCCCCTTTCCCTCTCCCTCCCCACTTCTTTTCCCCTCCTAGTAGGAGTCCTACTCCTACTAGGAGGAGGACTCCTCCTTGGCGCGCCATAGAGGGCCGGCCGGCCTCCTCCCCTTGATCCTTTATATACGGGGGCAGGGGGCACCCCTTGACACACAAGTTGATCCACGTGATCATATTCTTAGCCGTGTGCGGTGCCCCCTTCCACCATAGTCCTCGATAATATTGTAGCTGTGCTTAGGCGAAGCCCTGCGACGGTAGTGCATCAAGATCGTCACCACGCCGTCGTGCTGACAGAACTCTTCCCCGACACTTTGCTGGATCGGAGTCCGGGGATCGTCATCGAGCTGAACATGTGCTAGAACTCGGAGGTGCCGTAGTTTCGGTGCTTGATCGGTCGGGCCGTGGAGACGTACGACTACATCAACCAAACGCTTCCGTTGTCGATCTACAAGGGTACGTAGATCACACTCTCCCCTCTCGTTGCTATGCATCACCATGATCTTGCGTGTGCGTAGGAATTTTTTTGAAATTACTACGTTCCCCAATAGTGGCATCCGAGCCTAGGTTTTATATGTTGATGTTATATGCACGAGTAGAACACAAGTGAGTTGTGGGCGATATAAGTCATACTGCTTACCAGCATGTCATACTTTGGTTCGGCGGTTTTGTTGGACGAAGCGGCCCGGACCGACATTACGCATACGCTTACGCGAGACCGGTTCTCCCGACGTGCTTTGCACATAGGTGGCTTGCGGGTGACAGTTTCTCCAACTTTAGTTGAACAGAGTGTGGCTACGCCTGGTCCTTGCGAAGGTTAAAACAGCACCAACTTGACAAACTGTCATTGTGGTTTTGATGCGTAGGTAAGATTGGTTCTTGCTTAAGCCCGTAGCAGCCACGTTAAACTTGCAACAACAAAGTAGAGGACGTCTAACTTGTTTTTGCAGGGCATGTTGTGACGTGATATGGTCAAGACATGATGCTAAAATTTTATTGTATGAGATGATCATGTTTTGTAACCGAGTTATCGGCAACTGGCAGGAGCCATATGGTTGTCGCTTTATTGTATGCAATGCAATCGCGCTGTAATGCTTTACTTTATCACTAAGCGGTAGCGATAGTCGAGGAAGCATACGATTGGCGAGACGACAACGATGCTACGATGGAGATCAAGGTGTCGCGCCGGTGACGATGGTGATCACGACGGTGCTTCGAAGATGGAGATCACAAGCACAAGATGATGATGGCCATATCATATCACTTATATTGATTGCATGTGATGTTTATCTTTTATGCATCTTATCTTGCTTTGATTGATGGTAGCATTATAATATGATCTCTCACTAATTATCAAGAAGTGTTCTCCCTGAGTATGCACCGTTGCGAAAGTTCTTCGTGCTGAGACACCACGTGATGATCGGGTGTGATAGGCTCTACGTTCAAATACAACGGGTGCAAAATAGTTGCACACGCGGAATACTCAGGTTATACTTGACGAGCCAAGCATATACAGATATGGGCTCGGAACACGGAGACCGAAAGGTCGAGCGTGAATCATATAGTAGATATGATCAACATAGTGATGTTCACCAATGAAACTACTCCATCTCACGTGATGATTGGACATGGTTTAGTTGATTTGGATCACCTAATCACTTGGAGGATTAGAGGGATGTCTATCTAAGTGGGAGTTCTTTAAGTAAATTAATTGAACCTAAATTTATCATGAAACTTAGTACCTGATAGTATATTGCTTGTTTATGCTTGATTGTAGATAGATGGCTCGTGCTGTTGTTCCGTTGAATTTTAATGCGTTCCTTGAGAAAGCAAAGTTGAAAGATGATGGTAGCAATTACATGGATTGGGTCCGTAACTTGAGGATTATCCTCATTGCTGCACAGAAGAATTACGTCCTGGAAGCACCGCTGGGTGCCAGGCCTGCTGCTGGAGCAACACCAGATGTTATGAACGTCTGGCAGAGCAAAGATGATGACTACTCGATAGTTCAGTGCGCCATGCTTTACGGCTTAGAATCGGGACTTCAACGACGTTTTGAACGTCATGGAGCATATGAGATGTTCCAGGAGTTGAAGTTAATATTTCAAGCAAATGCCCGGATTGAGAGATATGAAGTCTCCAATATGTTCTATAGCTGCAAGATGGAGGAGAACAGATCTGTCAGTGAGCATATACTCAAAATGTCTGGGTATAATAATCACTTGATTCAATTGGGAGTTAATCTTCCAGATGATTGCGTCATTGACAGAATTCTCCTATCACTGCCACCAAGCTACAAGAGCTTCGTGATGAACTATAATATGCAAGGGATGAATACTATTCCCGAGCTCTTCGCAATGCTGAAAGCTGCGGAGGTAGAAATCAAAAAGGAGCATCAAGTGTTGATGGTCAACAAGACCACTAATTTCAAGAAAAAGGGCAAATGGAAGAAGAAGGGGAACTTCAAAAAGAACGGCAAGCAAGTTGCTACTCAAGAGAAGAAACCCAAACCTGGACCTAAGCCTGAAACTGAGTGCTTCTACTGCAAGCAGACTGGTCACTGGAAGCGGAACTGCCCCAAGTATTTGGCGGATAAGAAGGATGGCAAGGTGAACAAAGGTATATGTGATATACATGTTATTGATGTGTACCTTACTAATGCTCGCAGTAGCACCTGGGTATTTGATACTGGTTCTGTTGCTAATATTTGCAACTCGAAACAGGGACTACGGATTAAGCGAAGATTGGCTAAGGACGAGGTGACGATGCGCATGGGAAACGGTTCCAAAGTCGATGTGATCGCAGTCGGCACGCTACCTCTACATCTACCTTCGGGATTAATATTAGACCTAAATAATTATTATTTGGTGCCAGCGTTAAGCATGAACATTATATCTGGATCTTGTTTGATGCGAGACGGTTATTCATTTAAATCTGAGAATAATGGTTGTTCTATTTATGTGAGTAATATCTTTTATGGTCATGCACCCTTAAAGAGTGGTCTATTTTTGTTGAATCTCGATAGTAGTGACACAAATATTCATAGTGTTGAAGCCAAAAGATGTAGAGTTGATAATGATAGTGCAACTTATTTGTGGCACTGCCGTTTAGGTCATATCGGTGTAAAGCGCATGAAGAAACTCCATACTGATGGACTTTTGGAACCACTTGATTATGAATCACTTGGTACTAGCGAACCGTGCCTCATGGGCAAGATGAATAAAACACCGTTCTCCGGTACTATGGAGAGAGCAACAGATTTGTTGGAAATCATACATACAGATGTATGTGGTCCGATGAATATTGAGGCTCGTGGCGGATATCGTTATTTTCTCACCTTCACAGATGACTTAAGGAGATATGGGTATATCTACTTAATGAAACATAAGTCTGAAATGTTTGAAAAGTTCAAAGAATTTTAGAGTGAAGTTGAAAATCATCATAACAAGAAAATAAAGTTTCTACGATCTGATCATGGAGGAGAATATTTGAGTTACGAGTTTGGTGTACATTTGAAACAATGCGGAATAGTTTCGCAACTCACACCACCCGGAACACCACAACGTAATGGTGTGTCCGAACGTCGTAATTGTACTTTACTAGATATGATGCGATCTATGATGTCTCTTACTGATTTAGTGCTATCGTTTTGGGGATACGCTCTAGAGACGGCCACATTCACGTTAAATAGGGCACCATCAAAATCCGTTGAGACGACGCCTTATGAACTGTGGTTTGGCAAGAAACCAAAGTTGTCGTTTCTGAAAGTTTGGGGCTGCGATGCTTATGTGAAAAAGCTTCAACCTGATAAGCTCCAAAGGCAAGACTTTTGTTGCTAAGTTCGGAAACTTTCTGGAGAAGGAGTTTCTCTCGAAAGAAGTGAGTGGGAGGAAAGTAGAACTTGACGAGGTAACTGTACCCGCTCCCTTATTGGAAAGTAGTGCATCACAGAAAACTGTTTCAGTGACACCTACACCAGTCAGTGAGGAAGCTAATGATGATGATCATGAAACTTCAGAACAAGATACTACTGAACCTCGTAGATCAACCAGAGTGAGATCCACGCCAGAGTGGTACGGTAATCCTGTTCCGGAAGTCATGCTACTAGATCATGATGAACCTACGAACTATGAAGAAGCGATGGTGAGCCCAGATTCCGCAAAATGGCTTGAAGCCATGAAATCTGAGATGGGATCCATGTATGAGAACAAAGTATGGAATTTGGTTGACTTTCCCGATGATCGGGAAGCAATTGAGAATAAATGGATCTTCAAGAAGAAGACTGACGCTGACGGTAATATTACTGTCTACAAAGCTCGACTTGTCGCAAAAGGTTTTCGACAAGTTCAAGGGATTGACTACGATGAGACCTTCTCACCCGTAGCGATGCTTAAGTCTGTCCGAATCATGTTAGCAATTGCCGCATTTTATGATTATGAAATTTGGCAGATGGATGTCAAAACTGCATTCCTGAATGGATTTCTGGAAGAAGAGTTGTATATGATGCAACCAGAAGGTTTTGCCGATCCAAAGGGAGCTAACAAAGTGTGCAAGCTCCAGTGATCCATTTATGGACTGGTGCAAGCCTCTCGGAATTGGAATAAACGCTTTGATAGTGTGATCAAAGCATTTGTTTTTATACAGACTTTTGGAGAAGCCTGTATTTACAAGAAAGTGAGTGGGAGCTCTGTAGCATTTCTGATATTATATGTGGATGGCATATTACTAATTGAAAATGATATAGAATTTTTGAATAGCATAAAGGGATACTTGAATAATAGTTTTTCAATGAAAGACCTCGGTGAAGCTGCTTACATATTAGGCATTAAGATCTACAGAGATAGATCAAGACGCTTAATTGGACTTTCACAAAGCACATACCTTGACAAAGTTTTGAAGAAGTTCAAAATGGATCAAGCAAAGAAAGGGTTCGTGCCTGTGTTGCAAGGTGTGAAGTTGAGTAAGACTCAATGCCCGACCACCGCAGAAGATAGAGAGAAAATGAAAGATGTTCCCTATGCTTCAGCCATAGGCTATATCATGTATGCAATGCTATGTACCAGACCTGATGTGTGCCTTGCTATAAGTCTAGCAGGGAGGTACCAAAGTAATCCAGGAGTGGATCACTGGACAGCGGTCAAGAACATCCTGAAATACCTGAAAAGGACTAAGGATATGTTTCTCATATATGGAGGTGACAAAGAGCTCATTGTAAAAGGTTACGTTGATGCAAGCTTTGACACTGATCCGGACGATTCTAAATCGCAAACCGGATACGTGTTTACATTAAACGGTGGAGCTGTCAGTTGGTGCAGTTCTAAACAAAGCGTTGTAGTGGGATCTACATGTGAAGCAGAGTACATAGCTGCTTCGGAAGCAGCAAATGAAGGAGTCTGGATGAAGGAGTTCATATCCGATCTAGGTGTCATACCTAGTGCATCGGGTCCAATGAAAATCTTTTGTGACAATACTGGTGCAATTGCCTTGGCAAAGGAATCCAGATTTCACAAGAGAACCAAGCACATCAAGAGACACTTCAATTCCATCCAGGATCTAGTCCAGGTGGGAGACATAGAGATTTGCAAGATACATACGGATCTGAATGTTGCAGACCCGTTGACTAAGCCTCTTCCACGAGCAAAACATGATCAGCACCAAGGCTCCATGGGTGTTAGAATCATTACTGTGTAATCTAGATTATTGACTCTAGTGCAAGTGGGAGACTGAAGGAAATATGCCCTAGAGGAAATAATAAATTTATTATTTATTTCCTTATATCATGATAAATGTTTATTATTCATGCTAGAATTGTATTAACCGGAAACATAATACATGTGTGAATACATAGACAAACAGAGTGTCACTAGTATGCCTCTACTTGACTAGCTCGTTAATCAAAGATGGTTATGTTTCCTAACCATGAACAAAGAGTTGTTATTTGATTAACGGGATCACATCATTAGGTGAATGATCTGATTGACATGACCCATTCCATTAGCTTAGAACCCGATCGTTTAGTATGTTGCTATTGCTTTCTTCATGACTTATACATGTTCCTATGACTATGAGATTATGCAACTCCCGTTTGTCGGAGGAACACTTTGTGTGCTACCAAACGTCACAACGTAATGGGTGATTATAAATGGAGCTCTACAGGTGTCTCCAAAGGTACATGTTGGGTTGGCGTATTTCGAGATTAGGATTTGTCACTCCGATTGTCGGAGAGTATCTCTGGGCCCTCTCGGTAATGCACATCACATAAGCCTTGCAAGCATTGCAACTAATGAGTTAGTTGCGAGATGATGTATTACGGAACGAGTAAAGAGACTTGCCGGTAACGAGATTGAACTAGGTATTGAGATACCGACGATCGAATCTTGGGCAAGTAACATACCGATGACAAAGGGAACAACGTATGTTGTTATGCCGTCTGACCGATAAAGATCTTCGTAGAATATGTAGGAGCCAATATGAGCATCCAGGTTCCGCTATTGGTTATTGATCAGAGACGTGTCTCGGTCATGTCTACATTGTTCTCGAACCCGTAGGGTCCGCACGCTTAAGGTTTCGATGACAGTTATATTATGAGTTTATGAATTTTGATGTACCGAAGTTAGTTCGGAGTCCCGGATGTGATCACGGACATGATGAGGAGTCTTGAAATGGTCAAGACATAAAGATTGATATATTGGACGGCTATATTCGGACAAGGAAGTGTTCCGGGTGATTTCGGAGAAAACCGGAGAGCCGGAGGGTTACCGGAACCCCCCCGGGAGAAGTAATGGGCCATATGGGCCTTAGTGGAGAGAGAGAGGGGCAGCCAAAGGTGGGCCGCGCGCCTCCTCCCCCCTGGTCCAAATTGGACTAGGAGAGGGGGGGCGGCGCCCCCCTTTCCCTCTCCCTCCCCACTTCTTTCCCCCTCCTAGTAGGAGTCCTACTCCTACTAGGAGGAGGACTCCTCCTTGGCGCGCCATAGAGGGCCGGCCGGCCTCCTCCCCTTGATCCTTTATATACGGGGGCAGGGGGCACCCCTTGACACACAAGTTGATCCACATGATCATATCCTTAGCCGTGTGCGGTGCCCCCTTCCACCATAGTCCTCGATAATATTGTAGTGGTGCTTAGGCGAAGCCCTGCGACGGTAGTGCATCAAGATCGTCACCACGCCGTCGTGCTGACGGAACTCTTCCCCGACACTTTGCTGGATCGGAGTCCGGGGATCGTCATCGAGCTGAACGTGTGCTAGAACTCGGAGGTGCCGTAGTTTCGGTGCTTGATCGGTCAGGCCGTGGAGACGTACGACTACATCCACCAAACGCTTCCGTTGTCGATCTACAAGGGTACGTAGATCACACTCTCCCCTCTCGTTGCTATGCATCACCATGATCTTGTGTGTGCGTAGGAATTTTTTTGAAATTACTATGTTCCCCAACATAGTGTTCCTCGAGCCATAGTAGACCGCTACAGCCCGGTTCACCGGAGTCCTGCTAGCCCAGCACTACTTTTCAGGACACTTGACTGGCCGGCATGTGTTTCACTTCATTCCTATGTTTGTCCCTTCGGGGAAATGTCACGCGGAGACTTCCGGAGTCCTGTTAGCCCAGTGCTATAGCCCGGAATCACTCGCTGATGACCGACATGCTCGATGTGATTCATGTATGCCTGTCTCCATAGGTCTGTGCCGCTTTGGGTTCACGACTAGCCATGTCGGACCGGGTTCTCTTTCATATGGATGCTAGCGACACTATCATATACGTGAGCCAAAAGGCGCAAACGGTCCCGGGCCATGGTAAGGCGACACCCGTGGGATACCATGCGTGAGGCCGCAAAGTGATATGAGGTGTTACCGGCTAGATCGATGTGGCTTGGAATCGGGGTCCTGACAGCGTTGGCATCAGAGCCAGACTGCCTGTAGGTTCGTTGAGCCAAGCTGGTCGATGTCGAGTCTAGAAATGCTTTAGTAATATGTAGGGGAATTGATTGTGGGAGGGAACGTAAGGCTCTTTTACTCCTTTACCCTATGCCTCTGATCTGAGTCATTCTCTTCTCATTCAACGTGGGTTAAGGACTAGGCTCTCTTCTTCTATCAGGTTCACGTGTTACTAATCCGTAGTAGCTTATAGGATTGTTGCTACAAGCCCCAGTTTAGTTTCTACTATTTTAGTATGTTGCTATTTGGATCAAAACCTTGATATGATGTTGTTGAGTGGTATTGCGAACTGTTGTGGATGTCTCAAATCTTTTTCTGAGCATTTACAGCTGTTATGCTGTCCAATTTTCCCTAGAAATTCTGATGTCTTTGCATTGTGGTTGTGCTTTCAGATGGCCAACCGTGTTCAAAACCAAGTGGTTCGCCTGACCCGATGCCTCGACGTGCCCGGTCATACTGCTATGTTAGTCTAGGTAATGATTGAGACGGGTTACCGTTGGTATCCCGAATACACCGTCGAAGAGCAATTCCGAGACTTTAATCAAAACCAATATTTCTACACCGTCAGGATATTTCCTTCTTATCCTGGATCTACCAAGCCCCTTCACTGTTCCTATGGACTCGGGGTTACTGTTGAGATGGCTGTGCAGGATGCTGCCTATTCCATGATGACCATCATGCGAGTCCGGACTGGCTTGCTTCGGAACACCGACTTCCGTTACATGCCAGCTTCACTTCCGGGAGCGCAAGGGTATCTTCAGGCTATCTATGCTGACTCCACTCAGGAGGACTCATTAACTCGTACCACTGCCGAGATGCTCGAAGATAAGGACCGAGAGAATCGGGCCTTGAGGCTGGAGCTTTTCAATACCCGTGCTGATCATTGGGCTACATTGACTCGGTTTGCACCTGCGGTGCAAGCTGGATGTATGGATACAAGGGATCTGTATCCTATGAGATCTGCTTTGCCAGACATGGTGGATTGGCGTGATGTGGGAGGCATCACCCCACCCCGTGGTCCCCGCAGGCCACCGTTTGTTGGTCCAAGACCTCATCCTAGCCCCTATGGTCCACAGGCTCCTCAGGACCGTCTGTTCCCGGATGGTCACGTTGAACTTCCAGGCTATGGAGGTGATTTCTATGAGGACTACTACGGAGCTGTCTGAGTTAGTAGTAGTACCGCTAGTATTGTAGTAGTTGTATCTCCACTGTCCTGCGTGACTTGTGGAATATGACTTTGTGTGTAATCAATTCCGGAGGTGTAGACAAATAATGTATAGGAGCTTGGGAGGCCTCTGATGAGATGTAACGTCTTTCATCATAGTTGTACTGTAGCCTGGGCTTGTACTAAACTATGTATGATGTGTATGACCGTTGGTATATATATGGCAGTTTTATATTACCATGACATACAGATGAACATCTCTGCATTCCGTGTTATCCATTACATTCTGCACTTCCTTGCTAAGCTTGAGCCATCCTTATCTAAACCGTTGTCTTGTTTTCTCCTAGGATGGTCAACACCCGCAGCAACCCTGCTGCCTCGGAGCAGGGGGAAGCCAGTGCAGCTAGGGGTGAAAATCTGCCTCACCCGCCTTCTCTGGACGAAGTAATGCTGGAGGCGGAAAGAAACAAGCGTGAGACTAACCGCCTGCTAGAGCGGATTGAGCAGAACACTGCACGCCATCCGCGAAATGACTTGGTGTCAATCAATGACTTTATCAAGCTGTACCCACCAAAGTTTAACCATTCCGTCGAGCCCCTCAACGCGGATGACTGGCTTCGCAGCATCACCCACAAGCTACGTTCTGCCAACGTAGCCGAAGCCGACAAGGTTACTTATGCTTCCTACCATCTCGAAGGCCTGCTAGCCTCTGGTGGGAAAATTTTGAAGCTATGCGCCCGGTCGGCCAAATTACTACTTGGGCTGAATTCAGTGAGGCTTTCCGTGAGCATCACATTCCGAAAGGTCTCATGGATCGCAAGAGGGAGGAGTTCTGCAACTTCACCCAAGGAAGACTGACTGTGGATGCTTATAGTCGTGAATTTGGGAATCTGGCACGTTATGCCCCTGAAGAGGTATCTACTGACGCTAAGAAGCAGGCAAGGTTCCGCAAGGGACTTAGCCCTGAGCTTCGCGCGATCTTCGTCTGCACGAGTGCACCTCTTTTCAGAAGTTGGTCAATAAAGCCATCAGTGCTGAGACAGGCCAGACTGATTATGACGCTTCACGCAAGCACTCCCGTGATTTTGGCTCTTCATCCGGCTCTGGAGCTCAGAAGCGCCGGGTGTGGATCCCAAGCACGGCGCTGCCACCCAGGTTCATTCCGAGGCCATCCTTTGAGGCGCCTCGTCCTAACCAGCAATTTGCACCGCCCAAGCCCTATGGTGGCCCCGCTGCTAACGCTGCTCCACGCCCCAATATGGTGACATGCTTTAAGTGTGGAGAGCCGGGTCACTATAGTCGAGAGTGTCCCCAGAACAACAACTCCAATCAAACTGGAAAGTCCGTTGGCCGTGGTAAGCCCGCGGGAAAAACATTCTGCGCCAAGCAGGCCACCACCGCACGTGGCCATGTCAACTATGTTTCAGCCGAGGAGGCTCATGAGGATCCTAACGTCGTCCTTGGTACGCTCCTTGTTAACTGCCATCCGGCATCTGTTCTTTTCGATACTGGAGCATCTCATTCATTCATATCCGAGAACTATGCTCGATTTCATAACACGACATTCTGTGACATGCCCTCTACCATGGAAATTCAAACCCCTCGCTCTAGATGGCAAACTTCTAGAGTAAGCCATGGGAACAAAATTCTTGTCGATAGACTTGTCTTCCTTGCATCCTTAATAGCTCTCAAGTCCTCGGACATAAACATCATCTTGGGTATGGACTGGATGTCAGCTCATTATGCTAAGATCGATTGTGCCACTAGAACCGTTCAACTTACTCACCCATCGGGCAAGACAGTCAATGTCTTAACCCAAGTGGCCAAGCGCCAACTTTACTCCCTAAATGCCAACCCCCTTCCAGACCTTGAGGATGTTCCGGTAGTCCGAGACTTTCTGGATGTCTTTCCAGAAGAACTGCCAGGTGTTCCACCTGACAGGGATGTTGAGTTTGTGATAGACCTTGTTCCAGGAACCGTTCCAATTTCTAGAAGACCCTACAAGATGGCACACTTAGAACTAGCCGAGCTTAAGAACCAACTCGATGAGTCCTTGAAAAAGGGTTTCATCCGTCCTAGTTCCTCTCCTTGGGCTTGCCCCGTCCTCTTTGTTAAGAAGAAGGATGGAACGGATCGAATGGCTTTGGATTACCGACCTGTCAACTTGGTCACCATCAAGAACAAATACCCGCTTCCCAGGATCAACGATCTGTATGATCAGCTCGCTGGATCCTCAGTCTTTTCCAAGATGGATTTGAGGTTGGGCTACCATCAAATCAAAATCAGAAACGGGGACATTCCCAAAACGGCCTTTGTTACTCGTTATGGCCAATACGAGTACACCGTCATGTCCTTCGGTTTAACAAATGCCCCAGCTACCTTCTCTCGGTTAATGAACTCGGTCTTCATGGAGTACTTGGATAAATTCGTCGTAGTATACCTCGATGACATACTCATCTACTCCAAGAATGAAGAGGAACATGCCAAACATCTAAGGCTGGTATTGATGAAACTTCGAGAGCATCGCCTTTATGCCAAATTCTCCAAGTGTGAATTTTGGTTGCCAGAAGTGACCTATCTAGGCCATGTAATCTCTGGTAAGGGTATTGCTGTCAATCCCGAGCGAGTTCAAGCCGTCCTTGATTGGACTCCACCTAAGACGGTTAAGCAAGTTCGGAGCTTCCTTGGCTTAGCGAGCTATTGCCGCTGCTTCGTCGAGAATTTCTCCAAGGTTGCTAAACCTTTAACTGAACTCCTCAAGAAAGATAAAAAGTTCGAGTGGACTCCACAGTGCGAGTTCAGCTTTCAGGAACTGAAAAGACGCCTGACATCTGCTCCCGTACTGGTACCACCAGATTTCTCCAAGGACTTTATTATCTATTGCGACGCCTCGCGACAAGGACTAGGTTGCATACTCATGCAAGATCGTCAGGTAATTGCCTATGCTTCACGGCAATTACACCCACATGAGGAAAATTATCCCACACATCATCTAGAGCTTGCAGCTGTAGTCCATGCACTTAAAACTTGGCGACATTACCTCCTCGGTAATTGTTGCGAGATCTTCACCGATCACCAAAGTTTGAAATATATCTTCACCCAACCAGATTTGAATCTCAGGCAAAGACGTTGGGTCGAGTTGATCTCGGATTATGACTTAGGAATAACTTACACCCCGGGCAAAGCCAATGTCATGGCTGATGCACTAAGTCGTAAATCTTATTGTAACAACCTGATGTTACAACAAAGTCAACCACTTCTCCATGAGGAATTCCGTAAGCTTAATCTTCACATTGTTCCTCGAGGATTCCTATCCACCCTGGTGGCGAAACCTACCCTTATGGATCAAATCATAGCTTCTCAGAAGCGTGATAAGGGCATATCCCGGACTAGGGAAAACATTGCTACCGGAGTTGCTAAATGTTTTTCCATGGATAAGCGGGGTGCTGTCTTCTTCGAGAACCGTTTGGTGGTTCCCAAGAAACAACATCTACGCCAGTTGATCCTTAAGGAAGCTCATGAATCCCCTCTCACCATCCATCCTGGTAGTACTAAAATGTATCAAGACCTACGCCAGAGGTTTTGGTGGACTAGGATGAAGAGATAAATCTCTCAATACATTGCTAATTGCGACGTTTGTCGTCGTGTTAAAGCAGAGCATCAACGGCCTGCTGGCACCCTTCAACCTTTGGCTATTCCTGAATGGAAATGGGATAAAATCAGTATGGATTTCATCACTGGGTTTCCAAGAACCAAGAGAGGGAATAATGCCATCTTTGTCGTGATCGACCGACTTTCCAAAGTAGCCCATTTCCTACCTGTTCGTGAGAGTATCACCGCTAGCCAGCTAGCCGATTTATACATCTCCCGAATAGTGTCTCTTCATGGTGTTCCATTGGAAATTAACTCAGACCGTGGGAGTCTCTTCACCTCTCGATTTTGGGAAAGTTTCCAAAATGCTATGGGAACTCGTCTCTCTTTTAGTATCGCCTTCCATCCTCAATCAAGTGGTCAAGTAGAACGAGTTACTCAAATTTTGGAAGATATGCTCCAAGCTTCTGTTATCTCGTTCGGAATAAGTTGGGAGAAATGCCTTCCATTCGCGGAGTTTTCTTATAACAATAGTTGTCAAGCCAGCTTGGGCAAGGCTCCTTTCGAAGTTCTCTATGGATGAAAATGTCGAACGCCTCTTAACTGGTCAGAAACCGGGGAAAGACAACTCTTTGGCCCGGATATGATTCAGGAAGCAGAAGAGCAGGTTCGTGTTATTCGTGAGAAATTGAAAACAGCCCAATCTCGTCAAAAGAGTCAATATGATCGTAAACATAAGCCTATGACTTATGAAGTCGACGAGAAGGATTACCTTCGGGTTACTCCGTTAAAGGGAACCCATCGTTTCGGTATCAAAGGCAAATTGGCTCCTCGTTACATTGGACCCTTTCGCATTCTTGCCAAACGAGGAGAAGTTGCCTACCAATTGGAACTACCTTTGCATCTTTCCAGAGTTCACGATGTCTTCCACGTTTCTCAACTCAGGCGTTGCTTCGCGGATCCCATCCGTGTAGTGGACCACAAAATGCTTGATCTACAAGATAACCTCTCCTATCGGGAATATCCCGTTTGTATCCTTGATCAAGCCGAGCGTACCACTCGACGTCATAATATCAAGTTTCTCAAGGTTCAATGGTCACACCATTCCGAGAAAGAAGCCACTTGGGAAAGGGAGGATCGTCTTCGACTCGAGTACCCCACCTTCTTCCCGGAGGATCCTAAATCTCGGGACGAGATTCTTTTGAGTGGGGGTGAGTTGTCACACCCTAGTTAGTTCAAGCATTAGAGTGTGCATCATGTTTAAATTCCTCTTAAATTTGAAATGGGGAAGACAGAACCCCCAACACCCCCCTGAAAACAACTAGGGTTTACTAAAATTATTTTTCAATGAACCTGAAATGCCCTTCTAAAAAGTTCACTCTCTTTGTCTTGGGTTAGAACCTCTGGCAAAATTGGTGCACAATTTTCTAGGTCAATAGAAGGTCATTGAATTAAATCATAAGTATTTGATTTTGGGCATTTAAATGCTATAAAATAATTTAAATGCTCAAATAATTCTGGAAATAAATGTATACTGTTGGAAATATTCTAAACAGAGCCCACATTTATTTTCAGGATTTTTGGAAACGTTTTAGTATTTTTAATAAAGCCCAACAGTTGCAGTTAAATAGAAAAACAGAAACAAATCAAAAAAAGAGAGAGAGGGAAGCCCACCTGGGCCTTACCTGTGCTGGCCCAGCCCACCTGGCTCGGCCCAGCCGACTGGCCTTGCCAGTCGTCGTCCTCCTCCCGCCAGGAGGACGAGGAGCGCGTGGCCGGCGCCCGCGGCCACACGCCGGCCACCTCCTGCTTCTGCCGACGCCCTGGAGACGTCCAGGGATGCCACGCCGACCCCCACGTCCCCCTCTCATCCTCCCTCACTCTCCCCCTCGTCTCCCTCACCCTCTCCCGCGATGGCCGAGCGCGATCCTCGCCGCCGTTCGCCGTAGACGTCACCAGAGCCACCCCCTCGCCCCTCTGACAAGCCCAATAGCTCCGCCTCGTCGCCCTGGACCTCTCCGCTGACCCACGCGACTCCAAACGCCGCCGAACGCCGTCTTCTCCCTCGTCTTCAACCTCGAGCACCCGAGCCGTCTCCGGTCGATTCGTCACCGCCAGGACCTCCCCGAGCTCGCTGACCCCCTCTCCGACCCCGCTATGAGCTCCTCTTCCTCTTCCCCTAGCTCCCGTGCTTGTTTGGCCTCTGTAGTCGCCACTTCCACCGCACCCGAAAGCTCCCCGCCGCCGGCCATGGCGCCGTCGTGGCCAGAGCCACAGTGGCTCGAAGCCAAGCTCACTTTTGTGCTCAGCGCAGCACCAGGAGCCCGTAGCCACCACCAGCTCTTTATCCCGTGCACCGTAGCATCGAACCCAACCCCGTCCGAACTCCGGCCGCCGCTGCCGAGCTCGCCGGTGTCGTTTCCGGCGTTCTCGTCTCCAACCACTTGCACCACTAGATGTGGCAGCTCCCCAGCTACGCGTAGCACATCTCCACCGGCGAATTGGTCACCGGAGGACCAAATCCGAAGCTCTCCGCCGTCTCGGCCTCGCCGGCGACTCAACGCCAGCGGGATTAGCCCCGCTGACCAGGGGTTTGACCCCAGTTTGACTCCATCTGAGACACTGATGTGTGGGGCCGGCTTCTAACTAATTTAGATTAGTTTAAATTAGAGATAATCACTCTGTTAGACGTTAATGACGCCGTTAACTACCCCTCTCTCAGTGACATGTGGGCCCAGAGCCTAACTAACCCAGTTTAGTGCTAACTAAACACTAACCAACTCTGTTAGTTAGCTGAGAGACTGACAGAAGGGGCCCACCAGTCAGGTTTGACCTGGGCTGGCGCCTTTGACCCGCTGACATCACAGTGACGCAGTGCTGACGCATTCATTCAATTTCTGGATTTATTCTTTAATAGGAAATTCCAAAAAATAATCAAAACTTCTAAAAATCATAGAAAATCAACCATAGCTCCGAATGCAAAGATTTATATATGAAAAATGATCAGAAAAATTCAATCTATCCATCTGTAATGGTTTCATGCATGACAAAACAAGTTAACCTTGCTGTTTAAGCAGAATGAGGTAATGCACTAATAAAGCCATGTTTAACAAGCTAATAATTGAATCTTTGACTCAAATGAGTTCATCCCTTTCTGTTTTAGCTTGCATTAGGCCAAGACACCTTCATCTTGCCATGTCATAGCATGCATCATATTGTTGCATATTGCCATGTGTTTATTATGTTTCGGTGTGTCTTTTGTGGTAGGTTCTGCCTCCGAGGATAACCCCGAGTATCCGTCTGAAGGGCAGTACCCTACTACCACTACAACAGGCAAGCAACCCATTGATCATTCCGATACAAAACCATGTTCTCGCTTCTGCTCTGGTTTACTGCATTAAGACAACGCGATTCAAACTGCTGTGTGTTATGGTAGTTGAACCCTTATCCTCTGCATGACCTGTCATTGCCACAGTAACTAGATGAAACCCACTAGCATGTGTAGGAGTTGATTGAGCCATGTATGTGATTCCTACCTTGCTATGCCTGCTATGCTTAGAGTTGTGTCAGGTCTGGTTCATCTGGGTGATGGGCTAGAGTGATATGATATGTCGGTAATGTGAGGAATGTGTTGAACATGTTTTGGTAAAGGTATCGATGAGAGGCCATGTAGGAGTACATGGTGGGTTGTTTCATTGAGACCGTCCATAAGAACTGAGATCTGTATGCTTGATTTAAGATTCAGCTACCACCACACATTGGGCCCTGAAATATGACCCCGCTCGACTTACTGACCCCTCTCGCCCTCTGTCCAGGAGTTGCAACTAGTTTCTGGTGTTTGTAGGACATGTGTTGGCGGCCGTGCGTAGCGCTGACCCTAGGGGTGGGCTATGATGCGGTAGATACACTGTGGCCGGGTATGCCGGGCGCCCGTTTGGCGTCTCAGGACCCTGTACACATCGTTTGGGGCCGTTGAGGATACCCCGGCCGGATTTCCTTGCGGATGAAACCTGAATAGGCGATAAACCTGGACTAGAGACTTGTGAGGTTAGTCAGGTCGTGGTCTACACCCACGTCGGTTTTCGCTTGAAGTCTGCCGAGCACATGTCGTGTGCAGACGCTAAGTGGTGGAAACATGTGTGATGAAGTACACCCCTGCAGGGTATAAAACTATTCGAATAGCCGCGTCCATGGTAAAGGACTACTTGGTTGCCTATGCAGTTCATAGACAAGTTAATGGATAATACTAAAAGACTCAAGATAAGTGTGAGTACTGAGAATGGCCCTCTCGTAGGATGACGAGGGAGGATCCTCGGTGGAGTATTGTGTTGGTGAGTAGTGGACTCGTGTGCAAAAACTATTTTACTGGTGGAGTTCCGTAGGATAGCTTAGCCAAGAGTCAAAGCTAGCTTGCTGCAATAACCCCACCTCCTTCTTGAGAATAAGCATTTATAGTAGGTTCTGTTGTAAGACTTGCTGAGTACCCTTGTACTCATGTTTGCTTAATTACTGTTTTCAGACGACAACACCGCCCCCTCCGATGGGTTCTACGTAGACCTTGACGTCGACGAGTGACTAGCCACCCAGGTGGTGATCCTGGCCATGGAGGGCCCTATGTAGATAGACAGGCTTCGAGAAGCTTTCTTTCTTTCTAGTGTCTATACTCAGACTAGTTGCTTCCGCATGTGCTTGTATGATTGTATGACTTGAGTGTCAGGTCATGTGACCCCTGTCTGTATGAACATGTTATGTATGGCTCTCTGGAGCCTTTAAATAAAGTACTTGAGTTGTAGAGTTTTGTTGTGATGCCATGTTGTATGTACTCATATCGGGCATATTGTGTGTATGATTGAAATGCTTGGTATGAGTGGGATCCGACAATCTAGTTGTTTATCCTTGGCAGCCTTTCTTATGGGGAAATGTAGTCTAGTGTTCCTCGAGCCATAGTAGTCCGCTACAGCCCGGTTCATCGGAGTCCTGCTAGCCCAGCACTACTGTTCAGGACACTTGACTGGACGGCATGTGTTTCACTTTGTTCCTATGTCTGTCCCTTCGGGGAAATGTCACACGGAGACTTCCGGAGTCCTGTTAGCCCAGTGCTATAGCCCGGAATCACTCGCTGATGACCGACATGCTCGATGTGATTCATGTATGCCTGTCTCCATAGGTCTGTGCCGCTTTGGGTTCACGACTAGCCATGTCGGCCCGGGTTCTCTGTCATATGGATGCTAGCGACACTATCATATACATGAGCTAAAAGGTGCAAACGGTCCTGGGCCATGGTAAGGCGACACCCGTGGGATACCATGCGTGAGGCCGCAAAGTGATATGAGGTGTTACAGGCTAGATCGATGTGGCTTGGAATCGGGGTCCTGACATTCCCGTCGCAACCGCTTTTGCAGCACAGATGATTAATGTTGACGGAGTGACTAGTGGAAGCATGTGTGTCCTTGCCTTTCTGCATGCGCTAGGGAAGGAAAAAAATTGTTGTTCAGGAAATTGTTGACCTTGTTACACCCCAGCAGTGGCAAAGCTTGTATTCCCAGATATCGGTGTTTGCTGAATAGAAGAACCAGTCTGTGCTTCTGATGATTCTGGTGTAGCTTGAAATTTCCATGTATTGTTGAAGTATCCAGGTGCTATTTCTGGTGTTACCCAACCAGGCGGTGCCCCATATCTGCTTGGCTCATCAAACCCTCGCTGCATGTGCCGCCTTGCATGTTTCTGCAATGACATTCAACAGTTTTCGGATTAATATTTTCAGCGTTTTCTCATATACATGATATGGGTAACATGTCATGCACTGAAGGTAATGTACAAGTTGAACTTGCATTGCTGGGCATTATTAAACTTTGTTGTCTATTTTGTATCTGATTTAGTTTCAGTCGAACTAATGAATGGACATGTTCAGCACTGATGTACTGATTTTTAGCACTGATGCATCTGTTATGGACAATTTTTTATATTTTCCCTATAATTGATGCATAATCATCTGGTGCACTGCTTGTAAACTGGACATTGAACTTCGGAGGAGTATGCATATGCATATATATAAAATTGATGCATGTCTTCTCTTTTTTCATCTAGAACTTATGCAACTACATTAGAAGTACTCCTTGTTTATGTATCATTGAAATTACTATGTAACAAGTGTATATTTTTCAACAACATTCCTTTACTCGTTTGAACTCACGCAACTACACGACATGTAATATTAGAAATAACAACATACAACTTGCAGTGGTAGCTAAACCTTATATAAAGCGTACTAGCTACTTGCACTAATGCATAAGTTTTTGTTTTTTGACTTGAACTAAAGCTAGCATATTAGAGGTACTAACGGTAACCTCGACATCAAAATTGTGCATCAAGTGGAAGGGGTGTAATGAACTGATGCAAGCATTTGCAATGTACTATCAGCTTCTGCATCATAGGAACATGTGTCACTGATGCAATACACATGCGGTACTGATGAATCTAATAGTGTAACATGTAGGCAGAGCATAGTGTGTGCAATTTTTAAATTGAATCTTCTGCATAGAAAGACTGATGAACTGACACAAACGTGGTATTTTTCATCAGGCAAACCGAGATATTAAAACATTTTTTGAACAAATCGTGTGTGCTTTAGTAGCAATCAGGCAGATTCAATTTTGAGGTAAATTAGTGTGGGAAGCAGACATCACCTATAGTGGCATGTTCTTGGATCTGACTCCTTCTTCTTCCTCTCGTGGGTGGCGTACTGGCATAATCTTGGAAGGCAGCGCCATTGATGTAGGCAAGGAGCTTGGGGAGAAGACGACACTCCTACTTGTGGTGGAGCTCCGGCGACGAGGTCCAGGGAGGCAGCGGCTGGTGGTGAAGATCACGGATCCGTCGAAGGAGCTACTGCGAGGAGGAGGCTGGCGACGAAGACCACGGATCCATCAAAAGGAGCTCGGGCTGAGGGGGGCGGGAGGCGGGGATCACGGCACCGTCAAAGGAGCTTCAGCAAGGGGCAGGCGGGAGGCGAGGATCACAGCCCTAGCGAAGGAGCCCCGGCGAGGGAGGGAGGCAGGAGGCAGGGATCATGGCCCCGTCGTTGCTTTGCCAGCGAGGAAGGGGATGGCGGCAGTGGATCCGTCGATGGCCAATCATGGCGCCCCGGGCTCCTCCACTCCGGCTGACGTCGTCGCTCGCTCGCCCACGACGGCTACCTTCGGCGCAAGGAGGTGAGTTGGGTTCCGGCTAGATCGGTGAGATTGTACGGTGTAGGCGCGTCACGCCCTTATAGGGCTGGGGGTAACAGAATATTATTATTTTACTAGTAATAGCATAGTCCAGCCCTATATATATTTGAGTTTTCAATGTCCTCAACAACATTCACTTATTGCTAATTCTTCAAGTTGACTTTCTTCTAAGTGAATGTGATCGGAACCGTTCCCCCTCTATGCTAAACTCAACCCAGCCTATTCACAAATTCTTCATGTGCATTCTATTTGAAACCCATTCAAAGTCTTCACTATGTCCTTGACAGATGAAGAATTTGTGAACGAAACACTAAAAATTTCATATATGGATTTTTGGCAGTTGCCGCTCAAACTGCTCCGACTTCTCATGACGGATTAAAATACTCACCCACAATCTCCACTTCTAAGTACGTGGGTGACACATGTCGATAAGATAGCAAGGGTTAGGGGCATGTTCGTCCACATTCTTTGGGGGAACAATTTTTCAATTCGGCTATAAATACCCCTTACCCTCCTCAGACCACATTTACTCCGCTCGACCTCATCTCTCCTCGCTCGAGCTCTGACCTAGCGCCAACGCTGAACTCCATCGTCACTGGTGAGGAAGATCTTCACAACCTCGACCTCGTCACCATCGTACTCACACCGGTCGAGAAAATCCTCACTCCGTCGTCGCCGTAGCTGTCTCCCTCTGCCTAGTTAGGGTGTGGGAGATCTGGACTGACGAACCTCTTCATCTCCACTCCTAGTTTGTCGATTTCATCGTCAAGGGTAATTAAAGTCTGATTTTACTGCCCTACCTTGATTCTTATGATTTTCACAAAATCCTAAAAAGGTGTTTATTCTTCAATCATCCACTCCTTCAACACCGTAATGCTTCCTTTCCTTGATTGATTTCTCTAAGCTATGATTTTCCTCAAGATTCCTCAATTGTATGGATTTTCAAATCTGTACAACTCTCGAACCTGAGTCAAGATCGCTTAGTGACATTCCGCAAGACATCTATGGTCAAGTTCCTCAAATTGATACTTTTTGAAATTTTTCTGAGAACACATATGTCCTCTCCAAATTCTTGACACCTATAATTTGTTCATAGGTACAAAATGTCTGCTGATGAATCTCTAGGTTCTCATCAACTTAACTCATTTGCAGCGTTCCTCGAAGAAAAATTGCATACTTCCACAGAATCTTCAAAAGTTATGAATCCTCAAGTGAAGAAAATGGCAGATGGGAAAAGACATCGGAAAGGAGGAAAATAGCTTGAGACTAACACTGCGTTTGAAATCCCTAAGGATATCTATGATGAGCACTACACACCTGATGAAGATACTAATGGGAAGGAGACCAAGAATCAGCGGAAAATACACATTCATAGGATTGATAGGAGATGGGCTAAGCAATGGAAGGAATACCGCTATGTTACTCCCAAATACATGAAGAAATTTGCAGTTATTCCTCCATGTCCAACACCACCTTTGGCTGTTGGCCAGAGATTTGATCCCACCAACATCAAGCGTGGTCAGGAATGTCCTACAGAATGTGCCAAGCGCCAAGCAAAGCTTCAAAAGATGACTGCTGAGGCTGTGAGGAAATTCAATGAGGACTCTCAAGATGTTGCTACTAAGGCCTCTACCGGTAGAACAACGCCAAAGAAGGCAATGCAGAAGAAACCATCTTTGAAGCCAAAGTCTTCAAGCTCAATGCCCTCACAGCCCAATTCCTCAACAGCAAAGCCCTTAGGTGAAAGTGCAACTAAACCTCGGGTGCTTTTGGTAATTCATAACAACATATAGCTCACAGAACTAGTATCCATTCAAGTTAAATATTTTAGAAAGTTCAATGATTGGCATGGCATGGACTAGAGATGTGGACCCTCAAAATGCTAAGGACAAAGATTGGCAAAAGCTCAAGACTCTTCATTTCTATTTTAGTGATCCAAGATCACATGAATCCATAGGAAAGGCAATACTATTAAAAGGGGATGAGGTGTTGCGTAATGGTCTACTTGCTCAAAGTGCTTAGTGATATTGCTCCAAAACCCTCAGCCACTTTCTCTTCCAAATATGTCCAAAACTCAAACTCAAACTCGGCCCCACCGAAATGACCTATCTGGCGCCACCGAGTTCATTTGACATAGCCACTACCAGAAACCCTAGCAATTCGGTTACACCGTTACGGATGTTGGTCTCACCGAGATGGCCCTGCAAACTCTCTATGGCATGTTGCAATTATTTCGGTCTCACCGAAATTTGCAATCGGTCCTAGCGAGTTTGCTTGACCAACACTTTGTTTACTCTTTTCTGAAATCGGTCTCACCGAGTTCAAGCAATCGGTCTCACCAAGATGAGGTTTTCCCCTAACTCTAGCACATCGGTCCCACCGAGTTGTTCTAGTCGGTCCCACTGAGATACCTAACGTTCACATTTTGAATTCAATCGGTCTCACCGAGTTCTTCTATTCGGTCTTCTATTCGGTCTGACTGAGTTGGGTCAAATGTGTGTAATGGTTGGAATTTGTGTGGCGGTTATATATACCCCTCCACCCCTTTTCCATTTGTGAGAGAGCCATCAGAACGTGCCTACACTTCCACTACTCATTTTCTCGAGAGAGAAACACCTACTCATGTGTTCAGACCAAGACGTTCCAATCCAACCACAAGAATATTTATCTCTAGCCTTCCCAAGTAGCTTTCCACTCAAATCATCTTTCCACCATAGCCAAATATGTGGGAGAGAGTTGAGTGTTGGGGAGAGTATCATTTGAAGCACAACAGCAAGGAGTTCATCATCAACACACCATCTATTACCTTTTGGAGAGTGGTGTATCCAAGATTGGTTAGGTGTCGCTTGGGCGCCTCCGACAAGATTGTGGAGTTGAACTAATAAGTTTGTAAGGGCAAGGAGATTGCCTACTTCGTGAAGATGTACCCGAGTCAGGCAAGTCCTTCATGGGCGATGGCCATGGTGGGATAGACAAGGTTGCTTCTTTGTGGACCCTTCATGGGTGGAGCCCTCCGTGGACTTGCGCAATGTTACCCTTCATGGGTTGAAGTATCCATCAACGCGGATGTACGATAGCACCACCTATCGGAACCATGCCAAAAATCTCCGTGTCTACATTGTGTTTGCCTTCTCCAAATCCTTTCATTTACCTTCATATGCAATGTTTTACTTTCCGCTGCTACACTCTTAGAATTGCATGTGTAGGTTGATTGCCTGACTTGTGCTAAGTTGCTAAAATCTGCAAGCACTTAAAATTGGGAAAATGTTAGATTTTTATTTGGTCAAGTAGTCTAATTACCCCCCCCCTCTAGACCTACTTTTGATCCTACAAGTGGTATCAAAGCTTTGGTCTCCATTTTCCATGATTTCTGGAGCTTTGGTGATCATAGCCTTGGTTTCACGACCTGGGAGAGTATGGCGTCTTGCGAGGGAAATTACCACCGTATAGGTACTTACTTTGATGGTACTAATTTTGCTAGTTGGAAGCATCAGATGAAAATGCATATTCTTGGTCATAACCACGCCGTTTGGGCTATTTTGCACATTGGCTTGCAAGGTGAATACTTCGAGGCTGGAAGAGAATCGGATCATGAAGTGTCCGTGGAATAATTGAAGATGTTGCAATACAATGCTCAAGATTGCGATATTCTCTTCAACGGATTGTGCCCTGAAGAATTCAACAAAATCAGCCGCCTTGAGAATGCACAGGAAATTTGGGATACTTTGTGATGTAGGGTGGAACCCTAGATGGCCGATCTTTCAGGAAAGGAGCGGATCCCGCGAAGAACACGAAGAACACGAGGGGAAATACGAGGGGAAACACGAGGGAATCACTCAAACCAACAAGAACGATCACACATATGCTAGATCCTCGAAACACAAAGAGAGATATGATCCAAAGTCAACAAAGGATGATACAAGAGGTAACCGGTTTGTCTCCACGAGGAGGTCTTGATGGGGCCACCCAAAATGGGGTCTTGAATCCAAGGGAATCTTCTCCGAAGAGGGGTCGCGGTCTCTCTCGTGGGATAGATCCGTAATGGATGAGCAAAGCTCTATCTCTAATGAGCTACTACTTTGCTAACCCTAGCTAGGAGGAGTAGGAGGTCTATTTATAGTCTTAGTGCAAATGGGGACGAAGTTAGGCGGTACATGGGCCTTGGGCCCGAATCCTGTGCGCGGACAGGTATCGGACGTCCGCTGGGGACCAGTCGTCCGGTGGCTCAAGGGCGTCCAGACGTCCGGTGGCTTCCGGACTTCCACTGGTTCTGGCTCGGTTGCGTGGGCACCGGATTTCCGAAGTTGGCCGGTCGGCGGCCGTCCGGTGCCGTCAGTCTTCCGCTGATTTGGCTCGGGTGCGGTGACACCGGTCATCAGGTCTGGGCCGGACATTCGCTCGCTGGGGTTTGGCTGGGGCTTCAAGCTCCGGACGTCCGGTCCCGACCGGTCGTCCTGTGGCTGTAGCTTCATTGGGCTTCCTTCTTCATGACCTTGGCGCTTGGTGTCCTCGTTGCCTTGTCCAGTGGGTGTAGCTACTCCGTGGCTCTCCGCCAAGTACCTAATCACACATAGTGTTTCCGCTTGAGGTAGTAGCCATGTCTCATGTATAGAAAGTGGTAGTTTGGAGAGGAGCGAGTTCACCTTATCTTCGACAGCCTTTGCTCATGCCCTTGTCATTGGTCCAAGTGGTGTCGGGGGAGACGTAGGTAGGTCCATGGGGATGATCTTGGGATGCTCCGCATCATCTCCCCTCCCTTGGGAAAGATCCGACCTCGGATCAAATTCTTCATCACCATGGTAGGGCGATAGATCCTTGCCATTGAAGATGTCGCTCTCGTTGTACTTGTCGTGTGGGAGGTCGATCTTGTAAGCATTGTTGTTGTAGCGTGCAAGCACCTTGAAGGGTCCATCCACTCGTGGTAGAAGTTTGGACTTGCGTTCGGTGGGGAAGCGGTCCTTGCCAAGGTGTAGCCACACAAGATCACCAATGTTGAATACCACGGGTTACTTGTTGATGTGGAGCTTGGTCGCAAGTCGTTGTACTTGGCGCTCGATGGTGTGACTTGTATCTTCATGCACCTTCTTGAGATTGTCCACACATGCACTTGCGTCCATATTAATGCGCTCTTGTAGTGGTAGAGGAAGAATGTCCAATGGTGACAATGGGTTGAATCCGTAGACGACCTTGAAAGGGGACTTGCCGGTAGTTGAGTGTCTTGCGCGGTTGTATGCGAACTCGGCGATAGGTAGACATTCCTCCCACTCCTTGATGTTCTTCTTGGTGAGCACGCGAAGTAGAGCGGAGAGTGTGTGGTTGGTCACCTCCGTTTGGCCGTCAGTTTGTGAATGGTATGCCGCAGAGAAGAGTAGCTTGATTCCGAGCTTGGTGCATAGGGTCTTCCAAAAGTAGCTTAGGAAGTTGACATCACGGTCTGAGACAATCGTCTTTGGCACTCCATGTAGGCACAATATTTCCCTACAAAAGAGATTGGCAACATGTGAAGCATCGTCTATCTTGTTGCAAGGAATTAAATGTGCCATCTTAGAGAATCGGCCGACAACAACAAATACCGAATCCTTTCCATAACTAGTTCTAGGCAATCCAAGTACGAAATCCATGATAATATCTTCCCATGGTTGATATGGAATTGGGAGAGGCATATAAAGGTCATGGGATTGAGCTTTAGACTTAGCTTTGCGACATGTAGAGCATCGGTTGGTGAGGCGGTTGACGTCGTGGAACATCTTGGTCCAATAGTAGTCCTTGGAGAGCATAGCGAATGTCTTGTCGCGTCCAAAATGTCCCATTAGCCCTCCTCGATGAGATTACTGCAAAAGAAACAAACGAAGAGAAGACTCGGGGATGCAAAGTTTGTTAGCTCTCATAAGATATCCATCTTTGATGTAATAGTGTTCCCAAGATGTATGTGTCAAACATTTGGCATAAGGAATAGAAAAAGTAGGATCATGCTCATACAAGTCTTTTATGTGCTCAAAGCCAATGACATCCAATTCAAGTTGAGTAAAAAGCATGCATATGCGGGAAAGAGCGACCGCCACAACATTTTCCTTACCTGTGATGTACTTGATGATATAGGGAAATGACTCAGTGAATTCACTCCACTTAGCATGACGCTTGTTCAACTTAGTTTGACCCTTAAGGTATTTAAGCGTTTCATGATCGGTATGAATGATAAATTCATGAGGGCGAAGATAATGTTCCCATTCATGCAAAACTCGCACTAAAGCATATAACTCTTTTTCATAGATGGGGTAACTGAGTTGTGCTCCGGAAAGTTTCTCACTAAAGTATGCTATGGGGCACTTCTGTTGCATTAACACACCTCTTATACCATTACCACTAGCATTGCAATGAATCTCAAAGGGTTCGTCAAAGTTGGGTAAAGCAAGCACGGGAGCATGAGTAAGCAAATTCTTAAGCTCATTGAAAGCGATATCTTGGGATGGTCCCCAAACAAAAGGTGCATTTTTCTTGCTCAAAGCATGCAAAGGTGAAGCAATGGTGCTAAAGTCCTTCAAAAATCTACGGTAGAAACCGGCTAAACCAAGGAAACTACGCACTTGATGCAAGTTGGTTGGTTGTGGCCAAGTTTTAATAGCATTGATCTTAGAGTCATCAACATGAACACCCTTAGAGGAAACAACAAAACCCAAGAAAATGAGCTGATCAACGCCAAAAAGGAATTTTTCCATGATAGCATGGAGACGCTATTTTCAAAGAGTTTGCAAAATGGTTCGAACATGGGTGACATGATCTTTGAGAGATTTCCTATAAACAAGGATATCATTGAAGTAGACCACAACAAACTCACCAATGTAAGGGCGAAACACATAATTCATAAGACGCATGAAAGTACCCGGTGCTTCCGATAAACGCATAGGTGATGAGGACATCAATACCATTGTTACACCCACAGCCCCTGCGGCTATACATACTGGACCAATTACTAGAGCTCGCGCAAGCCAATTGAATTATCAGGTACTTTCATTTCTTGGTAACGATTCTAATATTCATGACAATATGATGCTGCATAAATTGGATACATTTGTTTTGCTTACAAATGAAGGGCCTAGCTTGGACAAGAAAGATGAACCTTGGAGCAAGTTCAAGCATGGAGATGATGGCATGCGCAAGGCGATCAAGAACGGAGTTACAAGTGATGATTTCAGGACTTTGAAGCCACCATAAGGAGTGCATGAAGCCTTGGACGAAATATACAAGATGCTACTTCATAAATTTCGTCCAGAGGCTATTTTAGGTGCTGCGTCACCTTATTATTGGTCCAGGCCCATGTATTTTCGAAATACTTAAGTATAGGCTGTTTTTAGAGTCCGTATGTGTGGGGAAACAAGAGTTAGGGTTGGTTTCGGACCCCTCATCCAAGGGCCACGAAATCCCCCCCTCTTCCTCCATATATACAGCCCTTAGGGCGTCATTTAGACTTTGGGTTTTGTTTAGATTAAAAGTTTGCCATAGCTGCAACTTTGCGTACTTTGTTTGTGTCTAGCGACCAGACCAAGACGTCACAGAACCCCACCTTGATCAATAAAGCTTTCATCTTATATTCACAATATCCAGATTGCAATCTCAGTTTCTTGCTTGTTCTTCATTTGCTCGCAGGAAACAGGCCCTCGTAGTCAGGTTGATCATGCTCCGGCGTGGTCAATAACCCCTCGGAGTTGGTTTAGCGATTGCTAAGGCGCGACGTCCTCGCACGTTCGTAGTCGGATCGTCAAAGTCGACTTCCTCTAAAACGATAGCCACCATCTCATCAGAAGACGGGACACCTTTTCCTTTATCAATAGGCATGACTAACAACTCATACAAGCCAAACTTGGTTTTAAAAGCGGTCTTCATTCATCACCCTCTTGTATGTGGATTTGATAGTAACCACTTTAAAGATCAATGTTGGAAAAAAATAGTGGCACCGCTAAGTTCATCAAGCATATCATCAAGGCGTGGAATGGGGTACCTATATCGAACGGTGATAGCATTGATGGGTCTACAATCGGAACACATGCGAAAGCTACCGTCTCTTTTTGGCACAAGAATGACCAGAACGGCACAAGGACTCAAACTTTCACACACATGTGCATGGTATATGAGATGTTTTACTTGTCTTTGTATTTCTTTGGTTTCTTCGGGGTTGACGCGGTAGGGAGCCTTGTTCGGAAGTGGTGCTCAGGGGATGAGGTCGATGCGGTGCTCGATGCCTCGTAGTGGAGGTAGTCCCGAAGGTAGCTCATCGGGGAAAACATCTTGGAATTCCTGTAAAAGAGAAGACAATAGTAAAGGTAGAGTGTGAGAGGTGTTAGCTTGTGGTGCGTTGTCCTTGCACAAAAGGACATAGTGCATGACACTAGATGGGTTCTCAAACACTTCTCTTCTCTCACTTTTGGTGGCAAATAGAACTAAGTTCTTCTTTTCACTCATCGTGGAGGCACTCGATTTGGGCTTGTGGCTCTCACTCTCTTTTTGGTGGTTCGCTCTCTCACTATTCTCTCCACGATGGGTGGTTTGCTTTTCGGTGATCACTTGGCTTGGAGAGATAGGGCGAAGTACGTACTCCTTTCCTTTCATCTTGAAGATGTAGTGGTTCGTTCGGCCGTTGTGGATGACACCTCTATCAAATTTCCATGGTCGACCGAGAAGAAGGTGGCAAACGGTCATTGGAATGACATCACACTCCAAAGTGTCTTCGTAAGCTCCGATTTTGAAGGAGACTTGCACTCTACGCTCGACTTGGATAGTGCCGGAATCGCTTAGCCATTGAACTTTGTATGGGTGTGGGTGCTTCGTCTTGAGCAATTGGATCTTGGCGCAAAGTTCTTCACTTGCTGAGTTATGACAACTCCCTCCATCGATGATGACCTTGACAGACTTTCCATTGATGTCGGCCTTGGTATGAAAGATGTGGCATCTTTGGTCTTCTTCTTGGTGATGTTGAAGGATCAAGACCTTGGAGACAACAAGAGCGGGACTTGAATCTTCATCACAAAAGACTTGTTCCTCTTCATCGTTCACTTGCTGGTGCATGGCAACTTGCTCAAGTGCTTCTGTTTCTCCTTCACTCATGGAGTCTTATGTACCATCGTCGTTGAAGATCATGGTCCGCTTGTTGGTACACTCAAAGGACATGTGGCCTCGGCCTCCGCATGTGAAGCATTTGAAGGAACTCGTCTTTACGATCTCATCGGTTGGGGTAGATGATGATGAAGCTCTTGGCTTGAAGTTGCTCGTTGTAGGAGGATGACTTGGGGTTGTCGAAGCTTTCTTGTAACTCGACTTGTCGACGTTGCTTGTAGAAGGCTTTGTTGATGTAGACGGTGTTGGAGTCGCTGAAGCATGGGTGTTGGAGAAGCCGTGTGACTTGGATGAGAACTCGGCATACTTGAAGTCATCTTGCACTTGACGTTCCTCTTTGGTAGCTTGATGCACTAGCTCGATGAGGTTCGAGTATGGTTGGAAATCAGTGATCTTCTTGATAGGGTGATTGAGTCCATTCAAGAAACGTGTCATAGTTTGCTCATCATCTTCCGTGACATTGTCTCGTATCATTGCAATCTCCATTTCCTTGTAGTACTCTTCAACGCTCTTGGTTCCTTGCTTGAGGAGTTGGAGTTTCTTGAAAAGGTCGCGGTTGTAGTAGGTAGGCACGAAGCGTGCTCTCATGACATCATTCATTTGTGCCCAAGTATTGATGGGTGGTTCACCTTTTTCCTCTTGGTGCTCAATGACTTGTTCCCACCAAATGAGTACATAGTCTTGGAACTCAAGGGATGCCATAGCGATCTTCTTCTCTTCTTCATAGTTGTGCAAGCGGAAGATTTTTTCGACCTTAAATGACAATGAAAGGTAATCTTCGGGATCATTGCTTCCATTAAACTTTGGCATGGTGAACTTTAGCTTGCCGTAATGTTGCTCTTCATTGTGTTCGGATCGGGGATGATGACGTCCTTGACGAGGAGGATCGTCTCCCACAACTTCCTCTTGCCGTGGACGATTTACATTGTCTTGTTGCTCTTGTTGACCGTGATGTTCTTGGCAAGCTTGTGGAGGAACTTGTCAAGCTTGACGTTGCATGCGAGCTTGATATATTCGTTCGTGAACTTCTTCGTCAAGCGCTTCTTCATGTTCACGAGCTTGTCAGCCTCGGTTGGCTACGGCGACTTGATTCTCGGAGGGCACGTTGCGCCTCAAGTGCTTGAGCTTCTCACAATTGTTTCTCTTGACGTTGTGCCTCGGCATCTTGTGCTTCTGGGTGTAGACGCGCTCGCTCTTCCTCTTCGTGTTGGCATTGTCATTACCGTTCTTGTGCTTGTGCAAAGGTAGCTTGGTTTTGACGATGTCGTTGTTCTTGAGAGTTTCTGTCGTGTGGAGGGTTGCGGTTGGCTTGACGATTTTGGCGCATGGCATGTAGAAGAGTATTCGATGTCGGTGTACTTGAGCCGGAGATGGTGTAGTCGGATTGTCGACTTGAGTGGCTCCGTCTTGATGAGGACGAAGTGGAAGAAGAATGGTTGAGCAACAAAGCACGAATCTTGTCCATTCTTGCGTCATTCTCTTGTTGTCGAAGTAATCTCTTGTGCGTTGCTCGGAGAGTCGCAAGTCGGTGGCGAGGTTGTTGATGCGTTCGCTCATTGCTTGTTGCTCTTGATGCAAAGCACGTTGTGCACCAAAGAGGTGGCTCTCTGTGACGTAGGAGTTCATGTCGTCGTCTTGCCCAATGAAGAGTTGGTCGGTAGAAGTACTTGGCCTATACATCATTCCAAGGGAAATATGTGAGTGGTAGAAAGAGAAGAACGTATACCAAATCTACCTTGACCAATGTTGAAGGTGGATCTGATAGAGGTGGAGGTGTCCCAATCTTTCGATGAGATGATAACTATCGATTTGGCGGAGCTGACTTTGACGATTCGACTACAAACCAATCTCCTGAGGTTACTAACGATGCCGGAAGCACGGTCAGCCCGACCACGAAGGTCTATTCCTGCAAGCAATCGAAGAACCAGCAAGAATATGATAAAGCAATCTGAATATTGGAAATATAAATGAAGTATTGATAATGGTGGAGATCCATAAGCGGTCTTGGTCTAGTCGTTGGACACAAACGAAGTACACGAAGTTACAATGGCTAAATTTTAACTAAACAAATCCCAAGGAAAAAGCAACTAGATGGATCTACTTATATAGGAGCAAGGGGTAATGGCCAAGGAGGTGGGGGACGTCCCAAGGTAGCCTAAAACTAACCCTAGGTCGTACAAGGCTCATGGGCCAAAGTGGAGATGATGCAACACCTTTGGGCTTGTAGTTTGACTCGGATTATGGTGCAACATCAGATTGTTTCGTCCATAACTCAATGATCCGGACTAATTTGAAGGTGAATCCAATTGTGTTGGAAAGAGCATGAAATCTACTTTCAAACAAAAAAAGAATCACCCAATTCGGAGTCCGTATGAAAAAGTTATTGGCGTTTTGAGTCAGGTATGTCTGTGTAGTCCGAATCTGAATCCAGAACGTGAGAGACTTGGACTCTATCTTCTCTTGGCCCAAAAGTGACGTGAGAGGACTTTTTGAACAACACCTAAACTTCTCTTTTTCCCTTATCTTCATATGTGGATTGTCCAAATGTCCCATACATCTGCAATTAGACATGGCACAAAAGTTTGTGAAATATTTTTGTCCTGGATGACATAAATAAATTATTGCATAGTTTTCATTATAAATCACCTCAAAAATATACATGTATGCAATATTTTTGGTCGTATCCAAGGTAGTCATGTCCTTATCATCCTCCCCTTCTTGAAAACAAAGCCGTCCTAGGCGTTGCTTAATCTGAAATGTGGCTAACAAAAGAGACAAGGTGTACATGTTGTATATGTATATGTCATCTATTTTTACTTTCCTTGGTTTTTGCACAAATGACACATGTATACATGAGTAACTTTCATAGCTCATAAAATCTGAAGCTGAAATATAATCACAAGAAGTAGAAGACATGAAAATATTGCAACTTAGTTTGCACATATAAGTGAAGCTCTTATTCATATCAAAGGATTGACAATGTTCATCATTAAACCATCCCAACATTGGTGAATAAACCTTACTTGCATCAAATTTACATGATACAACATGCTTAAATAAGCAAACATGCAATAAGTTATTGGACACAGAATCATCACCAAGATTAGAGATCATATCAAAATGATTAAACATTGGTTCTTTTGCATCAACAGTTAAATCAATGGGTGCACTCAAAATTGTTGGTATTTCAGTTGTTTGATCACATGACACATTCATGACAGTAACAAGATTCTCTAAAATAGGTGGTGTGCTCAAATCAAGAGGTAACTCAACACATGATGCATTCAAGTTAACTAGGCATGCATCATTCTCATGTGAAGTTATATCATCAATACCTTTACTGTTACCTTGTCGCAAAGACGTAGCTGATGTAGATACGGACATTGACAATGTACCATACTCTTGAGATGATGTCGCGCTCACAATCCAAGGTGGGGCTGCTCTAGTAGGTGCAATGGTGGAGGAACCAACCGGTGGTGGTGAGCATGAACTGGAATAGTAGTTGTTGTAGTCACCCAATGCATCATCATGTATCCGTCTCTCAAAGGTACAAGCGTGAACATACATACCAGTAATGCAACACGGAATATACTGAAATCTTGCACGCATATCATGGTTCAAACCGCCAAAAAATCTATTCATTGTATCATCCTCGGATTCTTCTATGTCACAATGATGCATATAAGATTTGAACTCTTGGTACTAAGCATGAACAGTGTTACTGCCTTGTTTTAATTGTTCAAATTTGCGAAGCCATTCACGACGATAGTAAGGAGGAAAAAATTGTTGTCTCATTACAGCTTTCAAAACTTTCCAAGTTGTGGGTTGGTTATCAATGTTTTTCTTACAATGTACACTCCACCAAACAGAAGCAAAACCAGTAAATGCTCTAGTGGTAGCTCGTACTCTCTCAAGTTCAGAAAAATCATGGTGACTAAAAACTTGTTCTACTTCAAGCTCCCAAGCTAGATAAATAGCAGGATTAAATCTACACTCGAATGATGGTAAAGAGATAACCTCACCATATGCTTGTGTGTGTTGTCCCACCTCTCGTGATGGTAAAGATGCGTCCAAGAACTTCTATCTTCGGACCCTGTCATTATTAGTAGAAACAAGAAACAAAATTTAAGAATAATGTTCCTATGAACTACTAGGGTGTGGTGTTAAGGCGCTCACAGTAAAGCAAATATCAATATCTTACAAGTTCTTACCAAGCAGCAGGTGGTGACAGGCAACCAGCAGTGTCAAATAACTCTGAAGATTGAGTAAAGCGATTGCCAGGGGAATGTATGTATACACGGTGTAGAAATATGTGGATCTTGGAAGGCTTAAATATATGGTAGAAAAAGATTAGCAATAATCAATTCAGAGATGCAATGTTGAATAAACGCTCAATGATGGCGTTGTAGAAATATGTGGATCTTGGAAGGCTTAAATATATGGTAGAAGAAGATTAGCAATAATCAATTCAGAGATGCAATGTTGAATAAACGCTCAACGATGTTACTGTGCTGGTCCTAGGCTAGACCGGACTAGAGACGCGAGCCTAGAACACTAATGAGGTCACACCGTAGCACAACTAGCATCAATAAAGGAGATAAAGTAGCTCCGTACAGCAAAATATAAGTGAAGATCACAATAGCTGTAAAGATAATGATGTGAAACAACAGCCAAGCAGGATATATCAACAACTTTGTCTCCAACTTCCCTCTAGAAATTTTTTTTGCAATTTTTTTGATAATTTTTTTCAAGAATGGTATTGACTCAAGCTTTTAAACACAAAAGGAATCACTCAATTCCGAGTTGATATGAGGAGTCAAAAAATTCCAAAACTGGCCTGAAAAACTGGAATAAGCTATGTTCGTGAACTTCGGAGGGCAAAAAGACCTATTTAGAAGCCGATTTTGAGGTACCAAATATTAAAGTAGCTTCTGCAACTATTTAGATGCGGATTGTCGCTCGCTTTCATTTGAGTACTCGTAGAGCCAAAATGGACTTTGTATGAGGAAGTTATGCATGTTTTACTGAACAGTGCACAAAACATATTCCAATCCGAATTCAACTACGAGATTGAGTTTAGATAGATCCCAATTTTGTTTTTTTCTTCTTCTTTTTACTCACACTTTTTTATTTTTCTTTCTCTTTTTTCTCTGTCTTTTTTTTACTTTTTTCTCTTGTTTTCTCCCTCTTTTTTCTCTCTCCCTCTTTCCAAAACAAACTAGATAAGATGCAGATTGGATCAAGCGAAGATGTGAACGATCTCAACTATGATTATGACAATGAACGGTGGGTTGCATGTGGTGGAAATTGATGGATGGGTGGTGGACAAGGGAAGGGATAACGATGCAGCGGCGGTGTGACTAATGTGAACAGAACTCGAAACTCTAAACAAACTAGACACTAAGACAAGCAACTCGACACGACGATGCAACCGATAATTCAACTATGCAAGCAATGAAAAGAAAATTGCAAAGGCTCAGACTGGCTTGGACAAAGGATGAATAGATCTAACTTTTTTGTGGTTTTTTTCTTGGACAATAGGTAAGAAAATAAATCTAATCTAGAAAAACTGGAAATTCCCACCGAGCAACCTGAAAACTGATACCACTTGATAGAGGCGAGGTATCCTGATCTTTCGATGAGATGATAACTATCGATTTGGTGGAGCCGACTTTGACGGTTTGACTACAAACGTGCACGATGTTGCGCCTTAGGAATCACTAAACCAATCTCCTGAGGTTATTGACAATGCCAGAACCATGGTCTGCCCGACCACGAAGGTCTATTCCTGCAAGCAATCGAAGAACGAGCAAGAATATGATAAAGGAATCTAAATATTGCAAATATATATGAAGTATTGATAATGGTGGGGATCTGTAAGCGGTCTTGGTCTAGTCGTTGGACACAAATGAAGTACACGAAGTTACAATGCCTAACTTTTAACTAAACAAATCCCAAGGAAAAAGCTACTAGATGGATCTACTTATATAGGAACAAGGGGTAACAGCCAGGGAGGTGGGGGGACGTCCCAAGGTAGCCTAAAACTAACCCTAGGTCGTACAAGGCTCATGGGCCAAAGTGGAGATGATGCAACACCTTTGGGCTTGTAGTTTGACTCGGATTATGGTGCAACATCATATTGTTTCATCCATAACTCAATGCTCCGGACTAATTTGAAGGTGAATCCAATTGTGTTGGAAAGAGCACGAAATCTACTTTCAAAAAAAAGAATCACCAAATTCGGAGTCCGTATGAAAAAGTTGTTGGCGTTTTGAGTCAGGTATGTCTGTGTAGTCCGAATCTGAATCTAGAATGTGAGAGACTTGGACTCTATCTTCTCTTGGCCCAAAAGTGACGTGAGAGGACTTTTTGAACAGCACCAAAACTTATCTTTTCCCTTGTCTTCATATGGGGATTGTACGAATGTCCCATACACCTGCAATTAGACATGGCACAAAAGTTTTTGAAGTATTTTTGTCCTGAATGACATAAATAAATTATTGCATAGTTTGCATTAGAAATCACCTCACAAATATACATGTATGAAATATTTTTGGTTGTATCCAAGGTAGTAATGTCCTCATCAGGATGAAAGATCACTCCAATATGGAACAAGGAAATAGCACAATTGGTACCAATTCTTGTCGGTTTGTCACACCTACACAAGTAAAAGCTTATGGTGGAGCTCGGTTAGGATGGTGGCACAAAATTTGATGCAATTGTTAGTGAGCTTCAAGAATGTTGGAAAAGATTCGCAAGTTTGAAATGCAACAAGTAGACAAAGCAAAATGAGGTACACGGAAACACACACGCAAAGAGATGAATGGGGTCGTGCAACCAAGGGTGAGCCAAAATGTGGGATCCACGAAAATGCTCTTGTTGCACAACACTAGAGAGACGCTAGCATGATTGCACAATAGGCGGATACGAAGACTTGTGCACAACCTACTAAGAAAAAATGCAATGACTTCTATCCCAAGTATGCTCTATGTATGGTATTCCGATGATATGATCCAAGATGATCTAGTATGACAATCTTAATGTTGTATGATGCTATGGTTCTTGCTTAAAAGCTCTTTGCTTATCTTTCCCTTTTGCTTAAAAGCTTGTTTGGCTCTTTGTGTTTGAGCTCTTTTCTCATGCAATGCTTCACGAACCAAGATAGCAATTGAGTATGCGATGACACTTTGTGACACAAGAGATGATATTCACCAATGCTATGTGATGAGGACATCAATACCATTGTTACACCCACAGCCCCTACTGTTACATATACTGGACCAATTACTAGAGCTCGCGCACGCCAATTAAATTACCAGGTACTTTCGTTTCTTGGTAATGATTCTAATGTTCATGAGATTATGATGCTACCTAAATTGGATACATTTGTTTTGCTTACAAATGAAGGGCCTAGCTTGGAGAAGGATGAACATTGGAGCAAGAACACGCATGGAGTTGATGGCATGCGCAAGGGGATCAAGAACGGAGTTACAAGTGATGATTTCAGGACTTTGAAGCCGCCATAAGGAGTGCATGAAGCCTTGGACGAAATATACAAGATGCCACTTCATAATATTCGTCCATAGGCTATTCTAGGTGCTGCGTCACCTTATTAATGGGCCAGGCCCATGTAATTTCGAAATACTTAAGTATAGGCTATTTTTAGAGTCCGTATGTGTGGGGAAACAAGAGTTAGGGTTGGTTTCGGACCCCACCCTCAAGGGCCACGAAATTCCCCCCTCTTCCTCCATATATACAGCCCTTAGGGCGTCGTTTAGACTTTGGGTTTTGTTTAGATTAAAAGTTCGCCATAGCTGCAACTTCGGTACTTCGTTTGTGTCCAACGACCAGACCAAGACGTCACAGAACCCCACCTTGATCAATAAAGCTTTCATCTTATATTCGCAATATCCCGATTGCAATCTCAGTTTCTTGCTTGTTCTTCGTTTGCTCGCAGGAAACAGACCCTCGTGGTCAGGTTGATCGTGCTCCGGCGTGGTCAATAACCCTTGGAAGTTGGTTTAGCGATTGCTAAGGCGCGACGTCTCGCACGTTCATAGTCGGATCGTCAAGGTCGACTCCCACAGAAAACGAAAGCCACCATCTCATCGAAACATCGGGACACCTTAGCCTCTATCAGTGGATTCCACATTTTGTGCTCATCCTTGGTTGCACGACCCCATTTATCTATCCGTGTGTGTGTTTCCGTGTGCCACAAAGTGGTATCAGATTTCCAGGTTGCTCGGTGAGATTTTTACAGTTTTTCGTAGATTAGATCGAGTCTGTTCTTCATACCTACAGTCCACGAAAAAAAAGCCACACAAAAAAATTAGGGTTAGTTCATCATATCGGAACCAATCTGAGCCTTTGCATAATCTTTTTAGGGTTTTTGCTTTGTTGAATTTGCGGTTGCATCGTCGTGTCAAGTTGCTGGTCTTAGAGTCTAGTCTTTTAGAGTTTCGAGTTCTGGTCATAAGTTGTCACGCCGCCGCCGCACCATCATCATCGCCCATCTACCACTTTTGCTTATCCGCCACCGCTCTGAATCCATATCCATATACCACCACCAATCCGTATCCATATACCACCATCAGTCTCTATCCATATACCACCACCGCTACCATATACCACCACCGCTGCCATATACCACAACCATATATCCACCACCAATCCGAGTTCTTCTCATCTTAGGTTTGTTCTTGAGATCAATCTAAATTCCGATTCGTGTTTCCTTGCCTACGTAGGTCTCGGAAAAAAAAAGAGTCTGGAGACCCTCGGGCAGTTTTTAGGCCAAAATTTTCACGGGCAAATTTTTTCCCCTATCCTATTTTTAGGCTTTCCTGGGTCTTTTGAGCCACGTGCCATCATAGTGATTTTTTGTCGCACTTTTTCGTCGTCGCTCCCCTGATTTCCGAAAAAAAAAGTGAAAAAAAATTCCGTGCCCATCCTATCAGTTTGACGAGGGAAGAGTTTTGAGACACTCGCCATTATAGTGATTTTTCGCAAAAAAAAAGAGGAGCGCAAAAAAAAAGGAGCGCAAAAAAAAGAGAGAGCGAAAAAAAAGAGAGAGTTCCAGAGTGTGCTTTTCCCTTATTTACGTGCAGCGCCGTGATTTTGTTAGTGTTCTAGGCTCGCGTCTCTAGCACGGTCTAGCCTAGGACCAGCACAGTACCGTCGTTGAGCATTTATTCAACTTTGCATCTCTGAATTGATTATTGCTGACCCTTTTTGCTACCATACTATAAGCCTTCCCAGCTCCACATACATCTACGTCGTGCGTTTGACTCTCCCTGGCAATCGCTCTATCCAAGCTTTTGAGAGTTTTTGACTACAACGGTTGCCGATCACCGCCTGCTGCTGGGTAAGAACTGGTAAGAATTTGAGATTTGCTTGACGGATTTGTGACACCCGCCACCACCACCACTTGTTAGTAGTCTGTAGGATCATATTCTTGTGTGTTTCTATTGCTGCTAACCATGCCAGGATCACAAGCCGACGAGACTGACTGGGAGAACTTGACGAACAAGGAGCTTCATGATACGTTTCAGCAAATGATGAATGGACAGGTGCAAGATGTGATAAACAGATTTGAAGAGGCCATGGAGAAGATAGATGACATGGAGAAGACGTTTGAAACAAAGCTCGATAACAGGTTTAATGAATTGCTCACGCGTTTTCCACCACCACCACCGGCTGCACCTAACGCACCTCTACAACAACAACAACAACGAATACCTCACAGTCGGGAAACAGCCCTCGCCGAGCGAGCCGTGTCCCTCTTCAGTCGGGCCAAACTGCTGGTGTTGCTGTTGATACTTCTGTGGCTCCTACTGCTGATGTGGAGGAGGATGCTTATGTGGGAGATTATGAGGATGAGGTTGATCAAAATCAGAACTACGTGCCACCAACAGCACAGCAACCACCAGGTCGTCCATATGCAAATAATGGCAATGGTAGGGCTCACCCTCAGGTACGAGATCATGACCATCTCCCTAAACTAAAATTGAATATTCCACCATTTGAGGGTAGATATGTTCCTGATATATATCTTACTTGGGAGTTAGAAACTGAACAACGATTTACATGTTTACAATATCCCGAGGAGAGACGTGTTCCTGCTGCTGTGGTTACTAGTTTTGCATGTGTTTGGTGGTCTGAGCATTGTAGATTATATCCTATTCCAGCTACTTGGGCTGCTTTGAAAACTGCTATGCGTACTCATTGGGTTCCACCATATTATCAACGTGAATTACTTCAAAAATTGCAGCGCTTAAGACAGGGAAAAAATTCTATAGAAGAATATTATCAGGAATTACAAACTGGCATGATTAGATGTGGTATTGTTGAGGAGAATGAAGCTATGCTTGCACGTTTTATGGGTGGATTAAATAGAGAGATTCAGACGATTCTAGAGTATAAGGAGTATACTAATATCACTCGTTTATTCCATCTTGCTTGTAAAGCTGAACGTGAAGTGCAGGATCGACAGGCATTGGCGCGGACTAACTTTTCTGCAGGTTGACCTTCATCATGGACACCATGTGCATCATCTACTTCCACACGTTCTGCTACACCGGAGCCTCGTCGGCTGCCACCTCCAACCGTGATACAATAAAGCAGGCACAATCACCACTATCTGCCAAGAGCACACCTTCTGGGCCTGCAAACAGGACATCAATACCATTGTTACACCCACAGCCCTACTGTTACATATACTGGACCAATTACTAGAGCTCGCGCACGCCAATTAAATTACCAGGTACTTTCGTTTCTTGGTAATGATTCTAATGTTCATGAGATTATGATGCTACCTAAATTGGATACATTTGTTTTGCTTACAAATGAAGGGCCTAGCTTGGAGAAGGATGAACATTGGAGCAAGAACACACATGGAGTTGATGGCATGCGCAAGGGGATCAAGAACGGAGTTACAAGTGATGATTTCAGGACTTTGAAGCCGCCATAAGGAGTGCATGAAGCCTTGGACGAAATATACAAGATGCCACTTCATAATATTCGTCCATAGGCTATTCTAGGTGCTGCGTCACCTTATTAATGGGCCAGGCCCATGTAATTTCGAAATACTTAAGTATAGGCTATTTTTAGAGTCCGTATGTGTGGGGAAACAAGAGTTAGGGTTGGTTTCGGACCCCACCCTCAAGGGCCACGAAATTCCCCCCTCTTCCTCCATATATACAGCCCTTAGGGCGTCGTTTAGACTTTGGGTTTTGTTTAGATTAAAAGTTCGCCATAGCTGCAACTTCGGTACTTCGTTTGTGTCCAACGACCAGACCAAGACGTCACAGAACCCCACCTTGATCAATAAAGCTTTCATCTTATATTCGCAATATCCCGATTGCAATCTCAGTTTCTTGCTTGTTCTTCGTTTGCTCGCAGGAAACAGACCCTCGTGGTCAGGTTGATCGTGCTCCGGCGTGGTCAATAACCCTCGGAAGTTGGTTTAGCGATTGCTAAGGCGCGACGTCTCGCACGTTCGTAGTCGGATCGTCAAGGTCGACTCCCACAGAAAACGATAGCCACCATCTCATCGAAACATCGGGACACCTTAGCCTCTATCACTATGTAGGTATGCTATGGGAAGTATGATCACTAATGTGCACAAGTCACGTTGCCGGCAATACTCAAAGGCTAGTCTCGATGGGTAAGCAACGCAAAAGAGTAAGGCTATGATGGCTATCAATGTAATGGCAAGGAGTGGGCAAAGATGTCGTCAAATTTACCGTCCTTGCTTACGGTTGAGGGTGTCATGAAACCAAGATTAGGTTACCGAGAAGGTCGTTGTTGATGATGCGGCTATGGCAAAGATGAGCGGCAGTGATGTTGATGTCGAACCGTACCTAAATAGCCGAAACACAATAGGACACGGAACCACAACTCAAATTCTCAAAGCACAAAGTTGCAAAACGTATCGGAGTGCGAAACGAGTAGGCAATGGTGGTTGCGGAAAGTGGTGGAGGTATGGGGATGTGTATGCGGAAGTGGGCGGTGGCTGCAATTTTCGAGGGGGGGGATTCAGTTTCGCCAGGTTTTTGCGGACGTCCGGTGGTTGCGGTCGTCCAGTCGCCGGTCATCCGATAGCTGACGGACGTCCGGTGCGTGGGCGAAAATCGGGGATGGGATGAACAAATAGGGTTCTTCAAGGAGAGGTCAAAATCCGTCGAATCCGTGCGATTTAGTGGATGGAAAAGGTGGAGATGAAGGGGAAAGCTAGATCCACTCAAGGCAAAGCAAATCCACGAATCAAATCCAAAAAAAATTCATCACACCAACGTATCACAAAAAAATTGGGGGCTATTTTTGTGGGGAATTTTGGAATTAGGGACAAAATCAACAAAAACAAGGCTAGAAACACAACGGGGAGGCTCTGAAATCGTGATCAACCTGGCTCTAGATACCAAGATGTTGTAGGGTGGAACCCTAGATGGCCGATCTTTCATGAAAGGAGCGGATCCCATGAAGAACACGAAGAATACGAGGGGAAATATGAGGGGAAACACGAGAGAATCACTCAAACCAACAAGAACGATCACACATGTGCTAGATCCTCGAAACACAAAGAGAGATACATGATCCAAAGTCAACAAACAACGATACAAGAGGTAACCGGTTCTTCTCCATGAGGAGGTCTTGCTGGGTCCACCCAAAAGGGGGTCTTGAATCCAAGAGGATCTTCTCCGAAGAGGGGCCGCGGTCTCTCTCGTGGAGTAGATCCGTAATGGATGAGCAAAGCTCTATCTCTAATGAGATACTACTTTGCTAACCCTAGATAGGAGGAGTAGGAGGTATATTTATAGTCTTAGTGCACATGGGGATGAAGTGAGGGGGTACATGGGCCTCGGGCCCGAACCCTGTGCGCAGACAGGTACCGGACGTCCGCTGGGGACCGGTCGTCTGGCGGCTGATGGGCGCCCGGACGTTCGGTGGCTTTCGGACTTCCGCTGGTTCTGGCTTGGTTGCGTGGGCACCGGATTTCCGGAGTTGGCCGGTGGTCCGGTGGTGTCGGTCTTTCGCTGATTTGGCTCGGGTGCGGTGACACCGGTCGTTCGGTCCGGGCCGGACGTCCGCTCGCTGGGGTTCGGCTGGGGCTTCAGGCTCCAGACGTCCGGTCCCGACCGATCGTCCAGTGGCTATAGCTTTGTTGGCGTTCCTTCTTCATGACCTTGGCACTTGGTGTCCTCGTCGCCTTGTCCGGTGGGTGTATCTTCTCCGTGGCTCTCTTCCAAGTACCCGATCACACATAGTGTTTCCGCTTGAGGTAGTAGCCATGTCTCATGTATAGAAAGTGGTAATTTGGAGAGGAGCGAGTTCACCTTACCTTCGATAGCCTTTGCTCGTGCCCCTATCATTGGTCCATGTGGTGTCGTGGGAGACGTAGGTAGGTCCATGGGGATGATCTTGGGATGCTCTGCATCACTTTGGTTGATACGCACGAAGGTACAGAGTCCGTTAAGGAATCCAAATTGGATGGGCTTCAAAGTCAACTTGACAAGTTCAAAATGAAGGATGGTGAAGGAGTCGCTAAGATGTACTCTAGGCTTGCTCTCATCACAAATGAGATTGCTGGCTTAGGAAGCGAAGAGATGACCGGCAAATTCATCACCAAGAAGATCCTAAGAACCTTGTATGGAAAATATGATACAGTGTGCACCTTGATCCAAATGATGCCCAACTACAAAGATCTCAAGCATTGGTAGAATTGTTCCTCATGAGATGTCACTCAAGGATAAGGAAGAGCTCCACAGCAAGTCTAGCGGTGCTTATAAAGCTTCATGTGATGCTCCTACAACATCAAGTCAGAAGCAAGTATTCAATGAAGAATTGAGCTTAATGGTGAAGAACTTCAACAAACTCTACAAGAATAGAAGCAAAGAAAGAAGTTCCAAGTAAAGCTCCAACAATGACAAAAGATCTTCTAGTCGTGACTGCAATTGCGACAATTGTGGAAGACTCGGACACTACTCCAATGAGTGTACAGCTCCCTACAAGAGAAGAGAAGATTCACCTAAGAGAAGAAGTAAAATAGATGAATCACCACCAAGAGAGAGAAGGAGTAGAGATGATCGTTATGAACGAAGACCCTCTCGTAGAAGCAAGGATTCGGAAAGGAAGGACAAGTCATCAAAGATCTACACAAGACAAAGATATCAAGGTCACGTTGGTGAATGGGTATCCGGTTCCGACTCCGACAACTACTCCGAGAGGCGTTATCACTCCGACTCCGAATATACTCAAGATGAAGATGTTGCCGGTCTAACTCCTACGAAATATTTGAGTCACCAAGTGAAGGAATTGGAAGATGCTTCATGGATAAAGGCCCTAAGGTATCACACCCCGAGTATGTTGATTTCAATAGTGATGAAGATGATTTGCTAGGTGATGATGATTTACTTGTTGACAACACTCATGAAACAACTCTAGAGGATCATGAGAAGCTACACTTCGAGAAGCTAAATTTAGAGCAAGAGCATGTGTTCCTAAAAGCAATCAATGATGATCTTCGAAAGAAGAGTTCTTCTTACCTTGCCAAGCGTTTACTCTTGTCTACTTATGTGCCATAAGTAAAATCTAGCAACAAGAGCAAGAAAGATTCTTCTAGTAGTAACAATAGTCATGTTAAATCCAATATTGTTGCTTCTAGTAGTTATCTTGATTCCACTAATGATTCTCTTAGACAAGTTACACCTGAGCAAGAAAATAGCTTATTGAAGATAATTATAGAGAAAGGTGTTTACAAGATTCTTGTCGGAAGTAAGAAATTTGAGGAAATTCTACGCAAGCAAGGAAAGCACTGCAAGAATCAAGGTGTTGGTTTTGAACGAAAGTTCAATGCCACTGGAGTTGAGTGGGAAGAAGATCAATACCCCAAGGTGAAGTTTGTTTCTCAACAAGAGAAGTATGACCCCACTTCTTTCAAGGGAACACAAGCTCAAGATTATCTTTCACCACAAGAAAACAAGTTAAAAGGCAAGGACAAGCTTCAAGAAGATATTGATTCATTTGAAGAAGCTCCTAAGTCCTTGGTCAAGTGGGTTCCCAAGACTACATCAAGTTTTACTTCATCAAGTACGAGTACAACTCAAAGGATTCCCATTAAGTTGATGTGGATCCGTAAGAAGAAGAACTGGAGAGTTCTTGAGGGTGACTCCACCAACATACTTAACTCATATTCATTTTGGCAAGGACAATCAATTTCCATATCTTGCACTAGTTCATGGAGTCACAAACCCTCTTGTTGGTAAGATAAGGGACAAGGTAATCTAATGCTTTCATGGACATAATCATATGTGTGTTTCACTCTATGTTTATGGATATCCTTGTATGTTCCTTGTCGGACTAACCCATGTAGGTATTGAAAGTGCAACTCACACCAATGTATTCCTCCAAATGATCTACATCAACATTGGGCATCCACATCTTCAACACCTACATGAAGTCATCATCGACAAAACCCAAGGTTAGTTCATCCCTCTAAGGCAGGATATCACATCTAGGGGGAGCTTTGCTCTAATAATTGAGATAAAGCAACTCTAATGATGTGAACACAACAATGCTTTATGTAAAAGTGGTAACCCCACTTTTACTTAAACGATGAGTATGACCTATGATCAAATGTTCTGATTTGACTCCTAAGTCAATATACTCAATTATAGATGACCTAGTCATTGCCAATTGCTTGATAGATGCTAGAGTGTTTGTGCATGCTTTGACACATGTTTTTTTGCCATATTATTGTGTGAGCATGTTGGTTGCATAATTTTCTTCATTTGAGGACATCCATTTGTTGATTTGATTGTTTGGTTTTTCTTTTTGCCAAATGGATGGTCAAGAATGCCTAAGTACACCCTCTAGCTATCTATGCTTTTTCTCGTCTCAAACTCTATTCATGGTACATCACAAAGTTTGAACAAGTCACTTTCGAACCCTCCAGGTGAGGAGCACTCGGAGCCACCGATCCATCAAGGGCTTAACTTCCAAAACCTCTTAATGTCTTTCGGTCAGACCAACTCACTCCTACTCGGTCTCACCGAATTCATTAATTTGAACTAGGTTTTATCTCAGTGCAACCGATTAGAACCATTCGGTCACACCGAGTTGCAGCAACTGCTAGCAGTTTTGCATGTCAGTGCCACCGAGTAGTTCCACTCGGTCACACTGACAGTGCCTGAGTATTATTACTCTGCGTACCCGTACGGTTGAAAATCACTTCAACCGCATGAGCCAGCGCCCCAGCACTGCCGCCCCTGGTCTCCGGATTGTCGTTGCCAATGACTTCCTGTTGTTGGTCTTCGCCACCGTCAACGGAATCTTCACCGCCATTGGCGTCGTAGCAAGTCCGTTGCCATGTTAGGGTATGGATTTGACCATTTGTTCTTTCCCTAACTTTGATTCTTGCACAAGGTACAATGCCTATGTTCTTCCCACATATGAGATTGATCTATCCACCAAAAGAACTCCTTAGAATAGATTTGATGCGAAAACATAGGGTTAGGTTTCTACCGATCCCATCTCAGACCGACCAATCTAAGGATCTCGGTCACACTGGTTGGCCCTAGCCATTGCACAAGTACAACTCGGTCTGACCGATGTGTACTGATCGGTGCGACCTAAATCACTTTCTCTGTGAAACCCTAGCATCTTGGAGTCACTAAACTGTGGCACCCCGGCACAGAGCGACCGGTTTGCCTAGCATTGCTAGCCCAGAGATCAAATCTTCTAGCAACACACAACAACTTGGTACAGAAATACAACCGCTTTATTGGTACTAGCGGAACATGGAGTTTGATTCTACATCAAGTAGCGAGGCCAAGTGGCACACTCGGTGTTGCTGAACATATGTACATTATTTAGTAGACATGAGCAGGGGCCTCGACATCATGATAAGACTACACGGCAGCGGAACGACGACATAGAAAGACTCCATCTCACAGGGACACTGATGTGGACATAGTCTAGACTGCGATACGATATGCAACTCCAATTTCGGTATGACTTCTCCTGAAACTGGCATGACACGCAAAGTAGGTACATTGAATGTACTTGCAAGCTCACACAAACAAAGCAACAATGGCAAACAACAACAATGATATTTAAGCAGATCTAATGCAAGAATTAACATGCTACTCATGAAGTGATCATCCTCATAACAGGGCCTTTCCGACCCGCTTACCATCTTGGTTACCTCGTAACCACGAACCTCATCATATCTAGGTGATCGCTCCTCGATCACAAACGAAACCACCTCAGTGGTCTTCACAATTTAACCAACATAACCAGTGCCACAAGTATTCATTTAATGTGCAAGTTCAATATTTTTGTTGATCCACGGTGTGACCTACTACGAACTTGTGTCCATGACCGAGGACACGGCTATCGATAGATTAAACACATTCTGCAGAGGTGAGGACATTGTACCCACACCACAGAACCCATGGCCTCGGACTCCCATTCGGGTGGACCAACGGCGTTTCGATAGAGCTAGTTGATGACCCACAAGTATAGGGGATCTATCGTAGTCCTTTCAATAAGAGTGTCGAACCCAATGAGGAGCAGAAGAAAATGATAAGCAATTTTCAGTAAGGTATTCTTTGCAAGCACTGAAATTATCGGTAACAAATAGTTTTGTGATAAGGTAATTTGTAATGGGTTACAAGTAATAAAAGTAAATAAGGTGCAGCAAAATGGCCCAATCCTTTTTGTAGCAAAGGACAAGCCTGGACAAACTCTTATATAAAGGAAAGCGCTCCCGGGGACACATGGGAATTATCGTCAAGCTAGTTTTCATCACGTTCATATGATTCGCGTTTGGCACTTTGATAATTTGATATGTGGGTGGACCGGTGCTTGTGTACTGCCCTACCTTGGACAAGCATCCCATTTACGATTAACCCCTATTGCAAGCATCCACAACTACAAAAGAAGTATTAAGGTAAACCTAACCATAGCATGAAACATATGGATCCAGATCAGCCCCTTACGAAGCAACTCATAAACAAGGGTTTAAGCTTCTGTCACTCTAGCAACCCATCATCTACTTATTACTTACAAATGCCTTCCCCTAGGCCCAAACAATGGTGAAGTGTCATGTAGTCGATGTTCACATGACACCGCTAGAGGAAAGACAACATACATCTCATCAAAATATCAAACGAATACCAGATTCACATGAGTACTTATAGCAAGACTTCTCCCATGTCCTTAGGAACAAACGTAGCTACTCACAAAAAATATTTATGTTCATAATCAGAGGGGTATTAATATGCATAAAGGATCTGAACATATGATCTTCCACCGAATAAACCAACTAGCATCAACTACAACGAGTAATCAACACTACTAGCAGCCCACATGTACCAATATGAGGTTTTGAGACAAAGATTGGATACAAGAGATGAACTAGGGTTTGAGATGAGGTGGTGCTGATGAAGATGTTGATGGAGATTGACCCCCTCCCAATGAGAGGATCGATGGTGATGACGATGGTGATGATTTCCCCCTCAAGGAGGAAAGTTTCCCCGGCAGAACAGCTCCGTCGGAGCCCTAGATTGGTTCCGCCAAGGTTCCGCCTCATGGCGGCGGAGTTTCGTCCCGTGAGCTTGCTTATGATTTTTTCCCGGACGAAAGGCCTCATATAGCAGAAGATGCGCACCAGAGGGCTGCTAGGGAGCCCACGAGGTAGGGGGCGCGCCTAGGGGGGTAGGGGGCGCCCCCACCCTCGTGGATGGTGGGTGGCCCCCCTCTGGTACTTCCTTCACGCAATATTTTTTATATATTCTGAAACGTGCTCCCGTGAAGTTTCAGGACTTTTGGAGATGTGCAGAATAGGTCTCTAATATTTGCTCCTTTCCCATCCCAAAATTCCAGCTGTCGGCATTCTCCCTCTTCATGTAAACCTTGTATAATAAGAGAGAATAAGCATAAATATTGTGACATAATGTGTAATAACAACCCATAATGTAATAAATATCGATATAAAGCATGATGCAAAATGGACGTATCAACTCCCCCAAGCTTACACCTTGCTTGTCCTCAAGGGGAAGCCGATATCGAAAAATATCTCCACATGTTTAGAGATAGAGGTGTCGATAAAATAAAATACGGACATGAGGGCATCATGATCATTCTTATAACAACAACATATATATATTGTCATATGATTTCTTATGCTAAAGTAACAATTCATTCACAATTTTGAGTATGAATTAGAAACTTCATTGAAAACTAACAAACTATAATCTCAATCATTGAAGCAATTGCAATTTATCATAACATCAGAAAGAGTCAATATAAGTGCTTTTCAGCAAGTTCACATACACAACTATCATTTAGTCTTTCACAATTGCTAACACTGACGCAATATTTATGGGTATGAAGTTTTAGTTGGACACAGAGAAAGATAGGGGCTTATAGTTTTGCCTCCCAACCTTTTATCTCAAGGGTAATGTCAACAATAATAGTTCATGAAAACTCACATCCAATTAGCTATATATATCAGGATCTTTCCAAGACATTGTGCTTGCCAAAGGACAAAATGTAAAAAGGAAAGGTGAAAATCACCATGACTCTTGTATGACGTAATAGACAAGAATAAAAGATAGGCCCTTCGTAGAGGGAAGCAGAGGTTGTCACGTGCTTTTACGGTTGGATGCACAAAGTCTTAATGTGAAAGAACATCACATTATATTGCCACTTGTGATATGGACCTTTATTATGCAGTCCGTCGCTTTTATTTCTTCCACATCACAAGATCGTATAAAGCTTATTTTCTCCACACTAATAAATCATACATATTTAGAGAGCAATCTTTATTGCTTGCAATAATGACAACTTACTTGAAGGATCTTACTCAATCCATAGGTAGATATGGTGGACTCTCATGGAAAAACTGGGTTTAAGGATATTTGGAAGCACAAGTAGTATTTCTACTTGGTGCAAAGAATTTGGCTAGCATGAGAGGGAAAGGCAAGCTCAACATGTCGGATGATCCATGACAATATAATTTATTTCGGATGTAAGAAAGCATAACCCATTATGTTGTCTTCCTTGTCCAACATCAACTCTTTAGCATGTCATATTTTAATGAGTGCTCACAATCATAAAAGATGTCCAAGATAGTATATTTATATGTGAAAACCTCTCTTTCTTTATTACTTACTATTAATTGCAACGATGACCAAGACTATGCTTGTCAACTCTCAACAACTTTTATTCATCATACTTTTTATATGTGAAGTCATTACTCTCCATAAGATCCATATGATCTCTTTATTTATTTTTTATTCTTTCTCTTCTCTTTTATTTTTATTTCCTCCAGATCATGGAAAAATTATTAGGCCCTTGACTCATAACTAATCTTTATTATATATAGCTCACGGACTTGATTACATAGAAGGATCATAAAGCAAAACTCACAACTAGATCATACAAAACTTTATTCTACTAGATCAAGATATTACCAAAAGGATCGAACTAAGAAAAATGGTAAAGATAAAAGTGTGATGGTGATACGATACCGAGACGCTCCCCAAGCTTGGCAGTTGCCAAGGGGAGTGCCCATACCCATGTGTTTATGCCTCTTTCTTAAGAGGTGGAGGAGATGGTGATGATGATGACAATTGTGCCTTCAGTTTTTCATATTGTAATTGAGAAGAGCGACCTCCTCCTTTAAATCATCGACCTCCGATTCCAGCTTCAAGATCTTATCACATAAATCTCCTTTGCTTTGCTACCGAAAACGAGAAGGAATAGATCGGTTGTTAGACAATTTAGCCCTCTTGGGGAGAGTTGACTTCTTGAACTTCACATGCATATCCCCGGGTTGAGGTAGAGGGACATCCTCCTCCTCCGAACTTGAATCATTGATCATCCTCAACTGAGCATCCTCCTCATAATCCATAGTTCAACCACAAGGGGATAGGTCCCCATAGGTCTTTGGGTCATCAATGAGATGTGAGACATAGCTCTCTCCGTCAGACTCTTGAGAAGACATCCTGATCTAAATCTACGGCTGAATAGCTTGAAACAAAAACAAAGGATGTTTGCATGGTACTGTGGTCAAAACCTTAGAGAGATTATATAATGAATTTTTACCGACCAAAAGAAGTATCGTGCAAGAAAACGGAGTCCGGAGAGCACACGAGGTGCCCATGAGGCAGGGGGCACGCCCAGGGGGTAGGGCACGCCCTCCACCCTCATGGAAGCCTCGTGTCCTTCCCGGACTGCTTCTTATTTTCCTATTTTCTTAATATTCCAAAATGGAGAAAAATTGCTATTATAACTGTTTTGGAGTCGGTTTACTTACCGTGCCACATACCTATTCATTTCCGGAGTCTGAAACGTTCTGGAAAGTGTCCCTTATGTATTCCTCCAGGGTTACGGTTTCAATAACATTAGATTCAACATTTATGGGATTACCTGAGATATAATGTTTGATTCTTTGACCGTTCACCACCCTCGGATTTGTGCCTTCGAAGTTGTTGATTTTTATGGAACCGGAACGATGGACATCCTCGATGACGTAAGGACCTTCCCATTTAGAGAGGAGTTTTCCTGCAAAAAATCTTAAACGAGAGTTGTATAACAATACATAATCACCTACATTAAACTCACGTTTTTGTATCCATTTGTCATGCCATCTTTTAACTTTTTCTTTAAATAGTTTGGCATTCTCATAGGCCTGGGTTCTCCATTCATCAAGTGAGCTAATGTCAAAAAGCCTCTTCTCACCGGCAAGTTTGAAGTCATAGTTGAGCTCTTTAATTGCCCAATATGCCTTATGTTCTAGTTCGAGAGGTAAGTGACATGCTTTTCCATAAACCATCTTATACGGAGACATACCCATAGGGTTCTTATATGCCGTTCTATAGGCCCATAATGCATCATCAAGTTTCTTGGACCAATTCTTTATAGATCTATTAACAGTCTTTTGCAAAATTAATTTAAGCTCTCTATTACTCAATTCTACTTGACCACTAGATTGTGGGTGATACGGGGATGCAATTATATGATTAACATCATACTTAGCAAGCATTTTACAAAAAGCACCATGAATAAAATGTGAACCACCATCAGTCATTAAGTATCTAGGGACTCCAAACCTCGGAAAAATAACTTCTTTAAGCATCTTAATAGAGGTGTTATGATCAGCACTACTAGTTGGAATAGCTTCTACCCACTTAGTAATGTAATCAACAGCGACTAAAATATGTGTATACCCATTAGAGGAAGGAAACGGTCCCATATAATCAAAGCCCAAAACATCAAATAGTTCAATAACAAGTGAATAATTCATAGGAATTTCTTAGCGTCTACTAAGATTACCAATTCTTTGACATTCATCACAAGACAAGACAAACTTACGGGCATCCTTAAAGAGAGTAGGCCAATAAAAACTGGATTGCAATACCTTATGTGCAGTTCTATCTCCAGCATGGTGTCCTCCATAAGCCTCGGACTGACACTTGCATAGGATCTGTTCCTATTCATGCTCAGGTACACAACGTCTAATAACACCATCTACTCCTTCTTTATAAATATGTAGGTCATCCGAGAAGTAATGCCTTAAATCATAGAAGAACTTTTTCTTTTGCTGGTATGTGAAACTAGGTGGTATAAACTTAGCAACTATGTAATTAGCCTAATCAACATACCATGGAGCAGTACGAGAAGCATTTATGACAGCTAATTGTTCGTCAGGAAAGCTATCATCAAATGGTAGTGGGTTATCAAGAACATTCTCTAACCTAGACAAGTTTTCTGCAACGGGGTTCTCAGCTCCCTTTCTATCAATAATATGCAAATCAAATTATTGTAGCAAGAGAACCCATCTAATAAGTCTAGGTTTAGCATCTTTCTTCTCCATAAGATATTTAATATCAGCATGATCAGTGTGAATAGTTACTTTAGAATCAACAATATAAGGTCCGAACTTACCACAAGCAAATACAACTTCAAAAAATTCTTTTTCAGTAGAAGCATAGTTTCTTTGGACAATGTCTAGAGTTTTACTGGCATATTGGATAACATTTAATTTCTTATCAACTCTTTGTCCTAGAACAGCCCCTATAGCATAATCACTAGCATCACACATAATTTCAAAGCGTAAATTCCAATCAGGTGGCTGTACAATGGGTGTAGAAATCGAAGCTTTTTAAGTATTTCAAATGCTTCTACACAATCATCATCAAAGACAAAAGGAACATCTTTTTGTAAGAGATTAGTCAGACAACTGAAGATTTTTGAGAAGTCTTTAATGAACCTCCTATAAAAATCGGCATGACCAAGGAAACTTCTTATATCTTTAATGTCCTTAGGACACAACATCTTTTCAATAGCATCAACCTTAGCTTTATCAACTTCAATACCTCTTTCAGAAATTTTATGCCCCAAGACAATACCTTCATTAACCATAAAGTGGCATTTCTCCCAATTCAAGACAAGATTAGTTTCTTCACATCTATGCAAAACTCGATCAAGGTTGCTTAAGCAATCATCAAAAGAAGTTCCATATATAGAAAAATCATCCATGAATACCTCAACAATCTTTTCACAAAAGTCAGAGAATATAGCAGTCATACATCTTTGAAAGGTAGTAGGTGCACTACATAAACCAAAAGGCATACGTCTATAAGCAAAGGTACCGAAAGGGCAAGTAAAAGTTGTCTTTTCTTGATCCTCTTTTGACACAGGTATTTGAGAGAAACCAGAATAACCATCTAGAAAGCAATAATGTGTATGTTTGGATAATATTTCTAGCATTTGATCAATAAAAGGTAAAGGGTAATGATCCTTTTTAGTAGCTTTATTTAATATCAATTACCATTCTATAACCTGTAACAATTCTTTGTGGGATCAACTCATCTTTATCATTAGGAACAACAGTAATACCTCCCTTCTTAGGGACACAATGGACATGACTTACCCACTGACTATCAGCAACAGAATAAATTATACCCGCCTCTAGAATCTTTAGTATTTCTTTTCTCACCACTTCTTTCATCTTAGGATTTAACCGTCGTTCGTGATCAACAACTGGTTTTGCGTCTTTCTCCAATTTTATTTTGTGCTGGCATAGAGTGGGACTAATGCCCTTAAGATCATCAAGAGTATATCCAATAGCAGCATGGTGCTTCTTCAGAGTTTTCAGTAATTTATTTTCTTCATGCTTTGAAAGGTTAGCAATAATAACAGGATATATCTTCTTTTCATCAAGGTACGCATATTTAAGAGTATCGGGTAATGGTTTAAGCTCAAACATGGGATCGCCCTTGGGTGGAGGAGGATCCTCTAAGATTTCAATAGGCAAGTTGTGTTTCAAAATAGGTCCTTGTTTAAAGAATACTTCATCTATTTCCATTCTCTCATTCATAAACATATCATTTTCATGGTCTAGCAAATATTGTTCTAAAGGATCATTAGGAGGTACCGTAATAGAAGCAAGACCAATAATTTCATCTTTGCTAGGAAATTTTTTATCAAGGGGTTGTCTACGAAATTTAGCAAAGTTAAATTCATGAGACATATCCCCTAAACCAACAGAAACAATATCCTTTTTGTAGTCTATGTTAGCATTAATAGTATTCAAGAAGGGTCTACCAAATATAGTGGGACAAAATTCATCTTGTGGGGAACCAAGAACAAGAAAATCAGCATGATATTTAACTTTCCCACACAAGAATTGAACATCTCTAACAATCCCAACTGGTGAAATAGTGTCTCTATTGGCAAGCTTAATTGTAACATCAATTTCCTCTATCTCAGCAGGTGCAATATCATGCATAATTTCTTTATACGAGGAATGAGGTATTGCACTTGCACTAGCACCCATATCACATAAGACAAGATAGCAATGATCTCCTATTTTAACAGAAATAACAGGCATACCTACAACAAGTGTATGTTTGTTTTTTGTATCGGGTCTCAATTCTAGCAGCTTCATCACAGAAGTAAATAACATGCCCATATATATTATCGGCCAAGAGATCCTTAACCATAGCAATACTAGGTTCAACTTTAATTTGCTCAGAGGGTGTAGGTGTTCTAGTATTACTCTTATGAACCATAGTTGAAGCTTTAGCATGATCCTTTATTCTAGTAGGGAAAGGTGGTTTCTCAATATAAGTAGTAGGAACAACAGGATCAACATTATAAGTGATAGTCTTTTCTTCAACTTTAATAGGTGCAACTACTTTTACTTCAATGGGAGGATTATATTTAAACCACTTCTCCTTAGGGAGATCAACATCAGTAGTGAAGGATTCACAAAAAGAAGCTACTATCTTAGAGTCAAGTCCATATTTAGTGCTAAATTCACGAAAAGCATCGGTATCCATAAAAGATTTAACACAATCAAACTTGGGTGTTATACCTGACTCCTTACCTTATCGAGATCCCAATCTTCAGAGTTGTGTTTAATTCTCTCCAATAAATCCCATTTGAATTCAATAGTCTTCATCATAAAAGAACTAGTAGAAGAAGTATCGAGCATGGAGCGATTATTGAGAGAAAGCCAAGCATAAAAATTTTGAATAATAATTTCTCTTGAGAGCTCATGATTGGGGCATGAATATAACATTGACTTAAGCCTCCCCCAAGCTTCAGCGATGCTTTCTCCTTCGCGAGGCCAAAAATTATATATATAATTACGATCACGATGAACAAGATGCATAGGATAAAACTTCTGATGAAATTCCAATTTCAATTGGTTGTAGTTCCATGATCCCATATCATCACATAGCCTAAACCATGTCAATGCCTTTCCCTTCAAAGATATAGGGAAGACCTTCTTCTTGATAACATCCTCGGGCATACCTGCAAGCTTAAATAATCCACAAACTTCATCCACATAGATTAGGTGCAAGTTGGGATGTAATGTTCCATCACCTGTGAAAGGATTAGCTAGCAGTTTCTCTATCATACCTGTAGGAATTTCAAAGTACACATTGTTAGTAGGCTCAGTAAGTTGAGGATCAACTCTTTGCTCTACTGATCAGGCTGAAGATACCCCGAACAAGACCCTCAAAGGATTATGTTCCATAGTAACAAGTGACAGTAAATTTTAGCACACAATATAATTTTTTCCTTACCAAATTCCACCTACCAAAGGGGCTTCACTCCCCGGCAACGGCGCCAGAAAAGAGTCTTGATGACCCACAAGTATAGGGGATCTATCGTATTCCTTTCAATAAGTAAGAGTGTCGAACCCAGCGAGGAGCAAAAGGAAATGATAAGCAGTTTTCAGTAAGGTATTCTCTGCAAGCGCTGAAATTATCGGTAACAGATAGTTTTGTGATAAGGTAGTTTGTAACGGGTAACAAGTAATAAAAGTAAATAAGGTGCAGAAAGATGGCCCAATCCTTTTGTAGCAAAGGACAAACCTGGACAAACTCTTATATAAAGGAAAGCGCTCCCGAGGAGACATGGGAATTATCGTCAAGCTAGTTTTCATCACATTCATATGATCCGCGTTCGGTACTTTGATAATTTGATATGTGGGATGGACCGGTGCTTGGATACTGCCCTTCCTTGGACAACCATACCACTTATGATTAACCCCTATTGCAAGCATCCGCAACTACAAAAGAAGTATTAGGGTAAACCTAACCATAGCATGAAACACATGGATCCAAATCAGCCCCTTAAGAAGCAACTCATAGACTAGGGTTTAAGCTTCTGTCACTCTCGCAACCCATCATCTACTTATTACATCCCAATGCCTTCCCCTAGTCCCAAACAATGGTGAAGTGTCATGTAGTCGACGTTCACATGACACCACTAGAGGAAAGACAACATACATCTCATCAAAATCGAGGTTCTGAGACAAAGATTGGATACAAGAGATGAACTAGGGTTTGAGATGAGATGGTGCTGGTAAAGATGTTCATGGAGATTGACCCCCTCCCGATGAGAGGATCGATGGTGATGACTTCCCCCTCCCAGAGGGAAGTTTCCCCGGCAGAACAGCTCCGCTGGAGCCCTAGATTGGTTCTGCCAAGGTTCCGCCTCGTGGTGGCGGAGTTTCATCCCATGAGCTTGCTTATGATTTTTTTCCCGGATGAAAGACCTCATATAGCAAAACATGGGCACCAGTGGGCTGCCAGGGGGCCCACGAGGCAGGAGGCGCGCCCCCACCCTCGAAGATGGTGGGTGGCCCCCCTCTGGTACTTCCTTAGCCCAATATTTTTTATATATTCTGAAACATGCTCCCGTGAAGTTTCAGGACTTTTGGAGATGTGCAGAATAGGTCTCTAATATTTGCTTCTTTTCCAGCCCAGAATTCCAGCTGCCGACATTCTCCCTCTTCATGTGAACCTTGTAAAATAAGAGAGAATAAGCATAAGTATTGTGACATAATGTGTAATAACAACCCATAATATAATAAATATCGATATACAAGCATGATGCAAAATGGACGTATCACTAGTCTATTGCCATGACACTGTCCCGGCCACTCCGACCAACTCCCCTTTGGGGCTAAGTCATGGGTGGCCCCGATGCCACTCCGTACATCCAACGGCTACCGTCGTGGCAAAACAATCGTCCCAAACAGGGACATGGTACCAAAATAACTATGGGCACACAAGGTTATACCTGCCTACCGGGCCAGGGCAGCGCCAGCGCATAACCTTCCCTAGTTGGTGGCACCGGTGAAAGGCATAACAATAGACCGAGAAAGGGCCCCCTCATAAAGGCAAATGTGGTTGCACTTTGGGAAGCTCAATTCGGTGGCACCATGACTCGATCAACAACATGTTCAAGTTGGTTTATTATCAGGTTTCAACTTGCCAAATTTTCAATAACTCATAGTATGCCATGAAAATGCAATGACAACATATGCATTATTTTAAACATAATCTCGATATTAACTAAATCAAGCATAATGTTAGATTACTCTACTGCATAAACTTAACCATCCAACTACAATGCTACTGATAACAGAATAATCACAGCAAGAACATGCAACTAGCATCAAATGAATTTATATAAAATTTCTACATGCATTTAAAATAATCATATTCAAGTGAAAACCATAGTTATTGAAATGACATTCTTGCAAATATTTGTGATGGCTTGCCTTAGTGTAGAGGAGGGTCACACTCCTTCTTGTTATCTTCAATGCAACAATTTCCTTCTGAAAAGAATTAAAATAGCAAAAAGAAAATGTCACATAACACTGTTTAATTCACCAGAAAATAATCACAGCAAGAAAAATCTCATCTTTTGCATGCTGATGGAGGATTTTAACACAAAATGAATGCAAAAAGAATCATGTCATTTGGACTTATAGAATAGGAGTTATAGCTGGTCAAAGTTCGGTCAAACTTGTGAATTTAAATCAGATTAAAAATAATATTAGGGGGGGTGTCGTCGAAGACATATTCTGGCGAATACGCCTCCACTCGTACCACTTCAGGCACAAGTGCAGAGGCTAACAGTGGGCCCCCGCCCGTCGAGTTTTTAGAGAGGGGAGAGAAATAGGGGACGGCGGCTCGTCGCCGGCTCTTTCTCCGTTGAGGAGGGAATGGCTGCCATCGAGGAAGGGAGGGATCGAGAGAGCGGGTCTTGGCGCACCTTCTCTTACCCGTGGCAAGGCAGGAGGTGTACAGAGTCGACCGAAATGAGCATCTATAGCTGTGGCTGTGGACGAGGCTCGTCGGGGATGAAGAAGATGGCGAGGATTGGCGACTCCAAGGGCTCCAGGGGGGTTTCTCTTGCACCAATGGACTACTAGGCAGGCTCTGGAAGAGTGGCTCGAGCTCTAGGGGACTAGAGAGGTGAATGGCCGATGGAGGGGAACGCCGGCGAGCTCGAGAGGAGAATGGCGGCCAGAGGCCTGCCCTGCCGGGTCACGGCTATCTAGGAGTTATGGATGCAGAGGAGTGCAGTGAGATGCTCGGAGGGGTGAGGGAGGGGCTCTATATATAGGGGAGCCGAGGCGGGGTCGCGACCTCCGCCGAGCTCTCCGGAGTCTCCAGGAAGCGACGTGGAGCATCATTGGGAGAGTGGAAATACTCCATAGCTCATGCCGCCACTATGGGAGGGCGCGGACGAGCACATGACACAGGTGGAGACAAGCACAGGGGCACGGGCGCACTGTGCACTTGGCCTCGTCGTGCCCGTACTCACTCCAGAGAACTCCGACGTCGGAGAGTGGCGGGGAGGGGGCAAGGGTGATGAGTCGAGGGGGGTGGTGCGGTGTAGCAGGCTGAGGCGAGCTCCAACGCGGGCATGAGTGAAACAGAGCCGTTGGCGCGACGTAGAGCGCGTCGAACACATGCCAGGGGTCTTGTCCTTGCTTGGTCACTGCGTGACCTTCAGCTACATGACGCGCTGAGCATTAAATTCATGTTTGGGGTGTTGTCTTCGCAAGGCTAGGTCAATCCAAGCATCCAAGTCAATGCCAGGTGGGTGAGGTTGTAGCTTCTGGGCAAGTTTTTGGATGGAAACTTTGGAGCTTAATAGAGAAAAATCTAGAGAGATTTAAGATCTGATTTTTGGTATCTAGGGGTTACTTAGTAGGGTAATGAAGCCCTAAAATTTTTAGCTCCAGAAGATCAAGGAAAAATGCACTTCCTTCACAACATGCACTTTCTGACCAGAAGAGAAAAGATTGTCTGTAGCGAAAATATTCCAAATAACAATAAAATATTTGTTCACAGGGAGGTGTGCCAAGGTCCAAAGAATATTTAGGAATTTTCTCAGTTTTTTGTGGGCAAGAAAATGAGGGTTGCTTTGGAGCAAAAGTGACTAAAGTGTTATTTCAGAGAGAAAATGAATATTTTTTCTTTTAATAAAAATATTCCCAAGGTTATATTTGGGTATATCAGAGGGCAAGCGATGGGTTTGGAGGTGAGATGAGTCACTTGGGTGAAAATCAAAGAAATTCCCAAGTGATGAAGTCTAAATGAGTTGATACAAAAACTCAAATTCAATTCAAAATGCAATAAAACCAGAAAAAGAAAAAGGGCAAAAACCAGGGTGTCACAAACCTCCCCCTTAGGATGAATCTCATCCTTGAGATTTGGTTGCCCAAGGAACAATTCGGGATAAGTTGTCCTTGAAAAGTCCTTTCTTTACCAGGTAGCTTCACCTTCAGTATGGTGTTCCCACTTCACTTTGTAAAACTTAACTGACTTGCTGTGGGTGACTCTTTCCATCTCATCCAATATTCGGAAAGGTTTCTCTTCTTATGTCAGATCCTTAGCAAGCTCTATTTCTGCCATAGCAGACTGTTTCTCAGGGGGTGAGATACACCTTCGCAACTGTGATACATGAAAGACATCATGTATCTCTGACAGTTCCAAAGAAAGTTCCAATTGATATGCCACGATGCAAGCTTTCCTCGAGTCTAAAATCTCTTGACTCCTTTCATAGGTGTGACTCAGAGGTAGACATATTCACCAGGTTCAAAACTGATATGTCGATTCTTAGCATCATAGTAGCTCTTCTGTCGAGACTTGACTAGTTGTAATCTGTCTCGGATTTCCCTGACTTGCTTCTCGGCTTCCATCATCAAGTTAGTCCCGAAAATACGAATGTCTCCGATCTGGGTCCACTTTAAGGGGGTACGACACTTGCGTCCATACAAGGCTTCATATGGTGACATCTTGAGGCTGGATTGATAGCTTTTGTTGTAGGAAAACCCAGCGTAGGGTAAGCTGTCTTCCCATTTGGGTCCTTAAGCAAGAGCACATGTCCTGAGCATGTTCTCAAGTATTTGATTTACTCGCTCCGTCTGGCCATCTGTCTGAGGGTGATAAGATGTTCTATATTTCAATGAGGTCCCCAAAACCTTGGTGAAGATGTGACCAGACTGCTGAGGTAAAAAGGGATCCTCGATCGGAGGTGGTAGTTCTAGGTACGCCATGCAAACTAATGATTCGGGACATTTAGAGTTGAGCTAGTTTATTCGCACGATATGTGGACTAGATAGGAATGAAATGGGCCACCTTGGTCAGCATGTCCTCCATCACCCATATAGCATTGTTCCCACGAGGGGTGGTTGGAAGACCGGTAATAAAGTCCTTGCAGACTTCGTCCCATTTCCATTGCGGAATGGGCAAAGGTTGAAGCAGCCCGGCGGGTTTTTGATGTTCCGCCTTAACCCTATTGCATATATCACAGCAGGCGAAGAAGTATGCAATATCCTTCTTCATTCCATCCCACCAAAATGTTTGCCCGAGGTCCTCGTACATTTTGGTACCTCCAGAATGGATCGAGTATGAGGATTCGTGTGCTTCCTTTAATATCTTCTTCCTCAACTCTTCCACTTTGGGTACACATATCCGTCCTCAAAAAGGTAGGGTACCCTGCTCATCCATCAGGAATACTTGAGTATTGTCGTCTTTTATCTGGGTGACCTTGATAGAGGCGAAGGTATCCCGATGTTTTGATGAGATGATGGCTACCATTTTTGTGGGAGTCGACCTTGACGATTCGACTACGAACGTGCAAGACGTCGCGCCTTAGCAATCGCTAAACCAACTTCCGAGGGGTTATTGACCACGCCGGAGCACGATCAACCTGACCATGAGGGTATGTTTCCTGCGAGCAAACGAAGAACAACCAAGAAACAGAGATTGCAATCTGGATATTGTGAATATAAGATTAAAGCTTTATTGATCAAGGTGTGGTTCTGTGACGTCTTGGTCTGGTCGTTGAACACAAACGAAGTACGCGAAGTTGCAACTATGGCAAAATTTTAATCTAAACAAAACCCAAACTCTAAATGATGCCCTAAGGGCTGTATATATGGAAGAGAGAGGGGGAATTTCGTGGCCCTTGAAGGAGGGGTCCGAAACCAACCCTAACTCTTGTTTCCCCACACATACGAACTCTAAAAATAAGGTGACACACCACCTAGAATAGCCTCTGGAGGAAATTTATGAAGTGGCATCTTGTATATTTCGTCCAAGGCTTCATGCACTCATTATGGTGGCTTCAAAGTCGTGGAATCATCACTTGTAACTCTATTCTTGTTCCCCTTGCGCATGCCATCATCTCCATGCTTGAACTTGCTCCAAGGTTCATCTTTGTTGTCCAAGCTAGGCCCTTCATTTGTAAGCAAAACAAATGTATCCAATTTAGGAAGCATCATATTCTGATGAACATTAGAATCATTACCAAGAAACGAAAGTACCTGATAATTCAATTGGCATGCGCGAGCTCTAGTAATTGGTCCAGTATGTATAGCAGCATGGGCTATGGGTGTAACAATGGTATTGGTGTCCTCATCATCCTCCCCTTAGTGAAATGAAGTCGTCCTCAATGAAAGCTCATCTTCCTCACCCAAATAAGGCTTCAAATCTGTAATGTTAAAAGTGGGACTAACCCCAAAATCTGCAGGCAGCTCAAGTTTATATGCACTATCATTTATTTTCTCTAACACCTTAAAAGGACCATCATCACGTGGCGTTAGCTTTGATTTGCACAAATTAGGAAATCTATCCTTATGCAAATGTAACCAAACAAGATCTCTAGGTGCAAACACAACATGTTTTCTACCCTTATCTCCAGCAAGTTTATATTTAGCATTCATACGCTCAATATTTTCCTTAGTTAACTCATGCATTTTTAAAATCAATTCAGCATGTTCTTTAGCATCAAAATTAACCTTCTCCAAAGATGGAAGAGGCAACAAATCAATAGGTGCACGAGGTAGGAAACCATACACAATTTCAAAAGGGCACATCTTAGTAGTAGAATGCAATGAACGATTATAAGCAAATTCTATATGAGGCAAGCATTCTTCCCACATTTTCTTATTATTCTTCAAAACAGCCCTAAGCATAGTAGACAATGTTCTATTGACTACTTCAGTTTGTCCATCAGTTTGGGGGTCACAAGTAGTACTAAAAAGTAGTTTAGTCCCCAACTTAGCCCATAAACATCTCCAAAAGTGGCTAAGAAATTTAGTATCACGATCTGACACAATATTATTTGGCACACCATGCAAGCGAATAATTTCACGAAACAACAAATCAGCAACATTAACAGCATCATCGCTTTTATGACATGGTATAAAGTGTGCCATTTTCGAGAACCTATCCACGACGACAAATATGCTATCCCTCCCCTTATTTGTTCGAGGTAAACCTAAAACAACTTCCATAGATATATCCTCCCAAGGAACACTGGGTACAGGCAAAGGCATATATAAACCATGAGGATTTAGTCGTGACTTAGCTTTTTGACATGTAGTGCAGCGAGCAACAAAATGCTCAACATCACGTCTCATCTTTGGCGAAAAGAAATGTGTAGCAAGTATATCCTCTGTCTTCTTCATGCCAAAGTGTCCCACGAATCCTGCTCCATGCGCCTCCTGCAACAAAAAAAGACGAACGGAGCTAGCTGGAATGCATAGCATGTTAGCACGAAACACAAATCCATCATTAATGATGAACTTGTTCCACATTCTTCCTTCTTTACAATTCTGCATTACATCTTTAAAATTAGCATCATGCACATATTGATCTTTGATGGTCTCCAAACCAAATATTTTGGAGTCAAGTTGTGAAAGCACAGTATAGCGATGAGACAATGCATCAGCAATAACATTTTCTTTACCCTTCTTGTGTTTAATGACATAAGGGAAAGTCTCAATGAATTCAACCCATTTAGCACGTCTATGATCCAGTTTAGCTTGACTTTTAATATGTTTCAAAGATTCATGGTCAGAATGTATAAGAAATTCTTTGGGCCATAAATAATGTTGCCATGTTTCTAAAGTCCGAACAAGAGCATATAATTCTTTATCATAAGTAGAATAATTTAGACTAGGCCCACATAATTTTTGAGAAAAGTATGCAACATGTTGCCATCTTGTAATAACACATCGCCTAATCCAATTCCACTAGCATCACATTCAAGCTCAAAAATCTTATTAAAATCAGGAAGTTGGAGTAAAGGAGCATCTATCAACTTATCTTTCAATACCGTGAAGGCTTCTTCCTATGCGGTACCTCAAACAAAAAGCACATCCTTCTTTGTAAGCTCGTTGAGAGGTGCAGTGACGAGGACATGAATACCTTGGATACGACCAAAAATATTGCATACATGCATATTTGTCAGGTGATTTCTAATGCAAACTATTCAATAATCTATTTATGTTATCCAGAACAAAAATACTTCACACACTTTTGTGTTTTGTCTAATTGCAGGTGTATGGAACATTTGTACAATCCACATATGAAGATAAGGGAAAAGGAGAAGTTTATGTTGTGTTCAAAAAGTGTTCTCACGTCACTTTTGGGCCAAGAGAAGATAGAGTCCAAGTCTTTCACGTTCTGGATTAGATTCGGACTGCACAGACATACCTGACTCAAAACGCCAACAACTTTTTCATACGGACTCCGAATTGGGTGATTCTTTTTTTGTTAGAAACTAGATTTCGTGCTCTTTCCAACCCAATTGGATTCACCTTCAAATTCGTCCGGAGCGTTGAGTTACGGACGAAACAATCTGACGTTGCAGCAGAATCCGAGTCAAACTACAAGCCCAAAGGTGTTGCATCACCTCCACTTGGGCCCATGAGCCTTGTACAACCTAGGGTTAGTTTTAGGCTGCCTTGGGACGTCCTCCCACCTCCTTGGCCGCCACCCCTTGCTCCTATATAAGTAGATCCATCTAGTAGCTTTTTCCGGGGGATTTGTTTAGTTAAAAGTTAGCCATTGCAACTTCGTGTACTTCGTTTGTGTTCAACGACCAGACCAAGACCGCTTCCGGATCCCCACCATTATCAATACTTCATATATATTTGCAATATTCAGATTGCTTTATCATATTCTTGCTCGTTCTTCGATTGCTTGCAGGAATAGACCTTCGTGGTCAGGCTGACCGTGCTTCCAGCACCGTCAGTAACCTCGGGAGATTGGTTTAGCGATTGCTAAGGCGCAACGTCGTGCACGTTTGTAGTCGGATCGTCAAAGTCGTCTCCACCAAATCGATAGTTATCATCTCATCGAAAGATCGGGACCCTCGCCTCTATCATGCAGCAATGGTGCTGAAATCCCTCACAAAACGCCTATAGAAACCAGTGAGGCCAAGGAAACTCCTCACTTGAGTGACCATTTTGGGCTGCGACCAACTCTCAATAGCTTCAATCTTGTATTTATCAACTTCAATTCCCTGTGGAGTAACAACATAGCCAAGAAAAGATACTCGGTCGATGCAGAAGGTGCACTTCCCAAGGTTACCAAACAAACGTGCATCACGTAGAGCAATAAAAACAACATGTAAATGTTCCAAATGTTGCTCCAAAGATCTGCTATAAATTAGTATATCATCAAAATAGACTACCACAAATTGTTCCATGAAAGCACGTAAATCTTCGTTCATTAGTCTCATGAAAGTACTAGGTGCATTAGTTAACCCAAAAGGCATGACTAACCACTCATATAAACCAAACTTAGTTTTAAATGTTGTTTTCCATTCATCTCCCAATTTCATACGAATTTGATGGTATCCACTACGCAAATCAACTTTGGAGAAAATTGTAGAGCCACTCAATTTATCAAACATATCATCTAGCCTAGGAATAGGATGACGATAACGAATAGTAATATTATTAATGCCTCTACAATCAACACACATACGCGACGTACCATCCTTTTTAGGCACTAGTATAATAGGAACAACACAAGGACTAAGAGATTCACGTATGTAACCTTCGTCGATCAGCTCCTGTACTTGACGCATAATCTCCTTCGCCTCCTCTGGATTGGTACGGTATGGTGCACGGTTGGGTAGAGATGCACCGGGAATATTAAGTCAATTTGATGCTCAATCCCTCGAATAGGTGGTAATCCCGGTGGCACGTCTTATGGGAAGACGTCAGCGAACTTCTGCAAAATGTTAGTGGTAGCAGGGGGCAAAGAGGAAGGCACGTCCTCGAATGAAAATAATGCCTCTTTGCACACAAAACCATAGCAAATAGATTTGCTAAAATCTAGCTCATCAATATCAGATTTTGTGACAAGTAAACATGCACTTTTCAATTTAATTTCAGAAGCAACACTAGATGGTTTATTATTAAGTTTCATTTGTTGCTCAAATTCTTTTGCCACAATCTGATTTTCACTCTTATTTTTCTCCTATTTTTCTTTATTAGCTCTATTAATATCAACTTTCAAAATGGATGCAGGAGACATAGGAAGCAATGTAATACGGCTATCCTTATGAACAAGAGTATATTGATTATTTCTACCATGGTGTACAGAATTTTTATCAAATTGCCATGGTCTAACAAGTAATAAGGAACATGCTTGCATGGGTACCACATCACAATCAACATAATCAGCATATGTAGAGATAATAAAATGCACATTAACAGTACATGTTACCTTGACCTTGCCGCTGTTGTTGAACCATTGGATGTAGTAAGGATGTGGATGTGGTCTTGTGGTGAGGGATAGCTTCTCCTCCATCTCCATGCTAGCCAAGTTGTTGCAGCTCCCTCCATCTATGATGACGTGAACAGAACGTTCCTTCACAACTCCCTTTGTATGGAACAAATTATGCCTCTGATTTTCCTCAGCTTGTGTGACCTGTACACTCAAAACACGTTGAGCAACTAAACATTCATACCTTTCAACACCTTCAGGAGCCATGTATTGCGTCTCATGATCAAAATCATCTCCACCGTGTTCTTCATGTGTAATAAGAGCCAAAGTCTCCTCATCATAGTCACTAGCGAACTCATACCCACCATCCTCAGTAGCAATCATCACACGCTGAGATTTGCATTCTCCCACCAAATGTCCTCTTCCCTTACAACGATGACAAATAATATCACTTGTGTGCCCTGTTGATGCCATGGAAGAAGAAGAGCTCCACGCAGGCTCGACAGGTGTGATCTTGGCAGATAGTGGTGGTTGTGCCTGCTTTCTTGTATCACGGCTGGAGGTGGCACCTGATGGAGGTGCTGGTGCAGTGGAAGTAGAGGATGCACACGGTGTCCATGATGAAGGTCGACCTGCAGAAAAGTTAGTCCGCGCCAATGCCTGTCGATCATGCACTTCACGTTCAACTTTACAAGCAAGATCGAATAAACGAGTGATATATTATACTCCTTATACTCTAGAATGGTCTGAATCTCTCTATTTAATCCACCCACAAAACGTGCAAGTATAGCCTCATTCTCCTCAACAATACCACATCTAATCATGCCAGTTTGTAATTCCTGATAATATTATTCTATAGAATTTTCCCTTGTCTTAAGCACTGCAATTTTGAAGTAATTAATGTTGATAATATGGTGGAACCCAACGAGTACGCATAGCAGTTTTCAAAGCAGCCCAAGTAGCTGGAATAGGATATAATCTACAATGTTCAGACCACCAAACACATGCAAAACTAGTGAAAGCACAAACAGCAGCAGGAACACGTCTCTCCTCGGGATGTTGTAAACATGTAAAATGTTGTTCATTTTCTAACTCCCGAGTAAGATATATATCAGGAACATATCTACCCTCAAATGGTGGAATATTCAATTTCAGTTTAGGAAAATGGTCATGATCTCGTACCTCAGGTGGTGGTGCAGCCCTACCGTTGCGATGATATACCTAAGGACGACCTGGTGGTGGTGGTGCTGGTGGTTGCACGTAGTTCCGATTTTGATCAACCTCATCCTCGTAATGGTCCTCCACCTCTACAGTAGCAGCAGGAGCTACAGAAGCTTTGATAGCGGCACCTGAATTTTGTCCAGGGTCAACGGGAACACGCTGTGCTCATCACACTTGATTTGGAAGGCGACCTTGTTGTTGTTGTTGTTGTTGTTGTTGTTGTTGTTGTTGTTGTAGAGGTGCGACAGGTGCAGCTGGCGGTGGTGGAAAACACGAAAGCAATTCAGTAACTAGTTATCGAGCTTTGTTTCGAACATCTTCTCCATGCCATCTATCTTCTCCATGGCCTCTTCAAATCTGTTTAGCACATCTTGCACCTGTCCACTCATCATTTGCTGAAACTTATCATGAAGCTCCTTATTCGTCAAGTTCTCCCAGTCAATCTCATCGGCTTGTGATCCTGCCATGGTTAGAAGTAATAGAAACACACCAGAATATGATCCTACAAACTACTAATATCAGCACCCCGATCCTAAGTCACACCGATCTAGCATGTAACACATCATATCACTTTGCGGCCTCACGCACGGTATTCCCACGGGTGCCACCTTACCTGGCCCGGGACCGTTTGCGCCTTTTGGCTCACGTATATGAGAGTGTCGCTAGCATCCATATGACAAAGAAACCAGGATGACATTACTAGTTGTGAATCCAAAGTGGAACAAACTTACATGAACAGGCATACATGACCCAACAACGAACGTGTCAGTCATCAACATATGAACCCTAGTGGTAGCAAGCTACAAGGACTTAAAGGAACAACACGTGACATTTCCCCGAAGGGATAGACACAGGAACAAAGAAGGACACATGCCGGCCAACCTAGGTGTTCCGGAGCAGTAGCAAGCTACCATGGCTCAGTGGAAGCACTAGGAGACATTTCCCGGTAAGAGAGGCTACCAAGAATAAACAAGTAGGTTGTCGGATCCCACACATACCAAGCATTTCAATAACACAAACACAATATGCTCGATATGTGCAAATATAACATGGCATCACAACAAAACTCTATGAGTCAAAGTATTTATTCATTAGGCTCCGAGGAGCCAGATATTACAAACATGGGTCTGATGACCCAGCATTCAAGTCATACAAGCAACAAGCACATGCGGAAGCTTAGCTTGTCTGAGTATAGACAACTACAAATGAAAAGGCTGGGTAGCCTGACTATCTACAAGACCCTGCTGAGGGCACAAGATCGTAGCTGAGGTAACAAGATAAACATCAAAGTCCACGCGGAACTACTAGCGAGACCGAAGTCTCTCTGCAAAAAACATAAATTAAGAAAACGTGAGTACAAATGTACCCAGCCAGACTTACATCAGAGCTAACTACATATGCATCAGTATCAACAAAGGGGGTGGTGGAGTTTAACTGCAGCAAGCCAACTTTGACTCGGTGGCTATCCTAAACTACGACTGCAAGTAACTCTTTTGAGGTGGCGCACACGAGTCCACATATTCACCATATCAATACACCACTATGGACCCGCTCCCGTCTCCCTATGAGAACGCCATCCATAGCACTCACGCTTATCTTGCGCATTTTAGAGTATCCACTTTCACTTGTCTATGAACTGTATAGGCAACGCAGAGGTCCTTTACTGCGGATGTTGCTATTCGAATAGATCATTTATAACCCTGCAGGGGTGTACTTCTTCACACACGCTCTCGCCACTTACCACCATGTACACGTCGTGTATCTCGGCAACCTTCAAGCGGAAGCCCGGCGAGGGAGTCGGCCATGACCTGACTAACCACTCAAGTCTCTAGTCTAGGTTTATCGCCTATTTGGGTTCCATCCGCAAGGAGATCCAGCCAGGGTGTCACTCATGGCCCCAAATGATGTGTGCAGGGTTCCCGAGACACCAAACAGGCGACTCGATACACCATGCCACGGTGTATCTACCGCATCATAGCCCACCCCTAGGGTCAGCGCTACGCATGGCCTCCAACACATATCCTACATACACCAAAAACTAGTTGCAACTCCTGGATAGAGATCAAGGCGATTAATAAGTCGAGAGAGTCAATTAAGGATCCCAATGTGTGGTAGTAGTTATTCATGGATCACAAACATAGAACTCAGTTCCTAAGGACGGTTTCAATGAGACAACCCACCATGTACTCCTACATGGCCTCTCACCGCTACCTTTACCAAATAGTGTTCACACACTTAGCTCTCAACAGTAAGACATGTTCACAACTTTCCAATTCATTCCCAATGAATCAGACCTGACACAACTCTAAGCAGTAGCAGGCATGACAAACAAGCATGAATGAGGAGGCACATCAGGGCTCAAACAACTCCTACTCATGCTAGTGGGTTTCATCTATTTACTGTTGCAATGACAGGTCATGCAGAGGAAAGGGGTTCAACTACCACAGCATGTAATAGAGGAATCGTTGTTGTCCTAATGCAGTAAAAGAGAGCTGGAGCGAGAGAGTGGTATTGTATTGGAATGAACAAGGGGGTTCTGCTTGCCTCGCACTTCTGAAGATAGTATAGCTCTTCATCGGTGTCATCGATCTCATCATCGGAACCATGTCTACTGAGGGGGAACAATTACCGTCAACACAGAAAGAACACAATCAATGCAATGCAACAATATGATGCATGATCATGACATGGAAACATGATGTGGTTTGAGCTAATGCAGCAAGAAAACAATTTGAATGAAGTTGGTTTGGATCCAAGATTCAAATTCAAACTCCATATGTGAAATTCAAATGCCATTTAATTGATTTGACCTAATCAGCAAGTATAAGTTGTTCAAACATGCATGTAAATGGCACAGATGGAATATTGGATTTTTCTGATCATTTTTCATACATAAATTATTTCATTCTGAGCTACGGTTGAATTTCTATGATTTTTAGAAGCTTAGGACATTTCCTCATCTATGATTTTTAGAAGCTTAGGACATTGTCTCAAATTTCCTGAATTAAATTAAATCCAAAAAATAGCTTATTGCATCGGCATGACATCAGCGTGACATCAATAGGTGAACACGCCAGGTCGAGGTTAGACCTGACCGGTGGGTCCCATTGGTCAGTCTCACAGTGATGGCTAGGCTCACAAACATGTGTGCTCGGTCAAGGGCCACGTCAACACGGTCAATGCTGACGCGTGGGTCCACTGATTTTACTAATTAACTGAATTATTTTGGTTAACCAGTAACCTAACAAAGTGGGTCCCACTGTTAGTGCCTAATGTTAAACTAATAGGGTTAGTTAGCCCCTAATCTAATGACGGCCACTTCGGCTAACCGACGATTACCCGCTGGCGCTAAGCAGGGCAAGGCGGAGGTCCTCGTCTGGCCGTTTTCGGTGACGAGAGGTCGTGCGGATGGGTTCTGCCAGACTGGCGCGACGAGGCGCGCCAGACAGTGGCAACGACGGGTGCTAGGGTGGCCGGAGCTGACGCCGGCAACCTCGGCTGCGGCGGCCGGAGCCCGACTGTGCACAGCGTCGATGTTGCGGTGCGCAAACGAGTGAAGCGAGGCGCTAGCGAGGCTCTACGCGCGGGGTGAGCATGTTGGTCGCACGGCTAAGACCAAACGGTCACAGGAGCGTCATCAGCGATGAGCGCAGGTGGTGGCAGGTGCGGTCGAGCTTAGTGCAGTCGCTACGGCGTGTGAGGAAGAGAACAGAGAGGGGGAAAACGGCCAGTAGCTCACAGCGGTCACGAAGAGCGGGTCAGTGAGGTCGGGGAGGAACCGGAGCGGTCGGGGCGGCGAAGGGGATCTCCAGCAACGCGAGGTCGGAGACGGCTCGGTGAAGGCGGTGCAAGGCGTGCGAGCACTCGGGGCTCTGCCTGCTCGTTGAAGTGGATGACGGCGGAGCTCTTAGACATGGCGAGGCGACGAGAGGATGATGGTGTCTGCGGCTACGGTGAGCGGCGGCGGCGACCGCGCTCGGTGGTGCTGCGGGAAGAGAGCAGTGGAGGGGGGGTCCTGGGAGAGAGGGGAGAGGTGCAGGCGGTCGAGGGGAAGTGCGTGGCGCCCTCGGGTGCCTCCAGCGGTGAGCAGGTAAGCAGGACGTGGCCAGTGCGTGCCGGCGCGCGGCGGGTGCACGCCCTGTCTGACTGGCGGGAGGAGGGAGACGACTGGCACTCGGCCAGTTGGCTGGGCCGGCACAGTGCCAGGCCAGTAAGTGGCCCAGGTAAGGGTTTTCTCTCTCTCTCTCTCTCTTTCCTATTTCTTTCTATTTTTTATTTCCGACATTTGTTTTAATTTGGTTTTTGAACCAAACTTATTTTTCTGCTTCTGATAATTTTTGCAGGGACTAAATGGATTATTCCAAAGCCCCTCAACAGTTATCAGAATTATTGGACATATAGTTAATGTATCACAAATATAAATCCAATGCAAATAATTATTGGATTAACTCAAATGCCCAAAATAAATATTTCTGCGACTCCAAAAATATTGGTTTGAATTTTACCTCTTGCCAATATTTTTATAGGATAACAGGAACATTTTCTTGGACTCATTTGAGAAGATTTTAATGTTGATTAATTCTGAATTGATTTGTGAGGGTTTGAACTAACCTCAATTCAACTTTCAGAATTTAGACATGATGCATGATGCTCTCAAATGCAACTAATATAATTATTTATAGGCAAGTACTCTAGGGCTGTGACAACTCACCCCCACTAAACAAGAATATTGTCTCGAGATACAAGACGTGAGGTACGAAGATAGAGGGGACACAAACTGTCACAATCTTCATGATCCAATTGCTCATCTTGAAGATGTTGATTCATTGCATCATCTTGATCTTGACATCTTTGCTTTCGAGAAATTCAGGCCAACACTATGGCGACAAAAGGAAATTCTATAGGAATCGATCTCCTCGAAGATGGAGCAACTCAGGATCAACTCATGGATTGAGACGGAAGAACATCTCTCGAGCTGAGACATAAAACACATCTGAAACAATGGAAGGAGATAGATGACAAGGGTTCAAATTGGTAGGCAACAATTCCACACTTGGGTAGGATGGTGTGTGGTTTCAAAGTAGCAAGGAAATAACTGCCATGATTCCCTAACGGGGCACCTTAGAGGAGGTGACTCGTAGTATTATTTCCTTCAGTGGCAAAAAGAATTATTTTTGGTACACAGATAATTGAAACTCTCTATACCAGCCTAAGGAAATTCGCAAACGATCGTTCGAAGGAGTTCGAAGAAATGGCATACTCAGATCGGAAAGGAAACTATGGTTATAGAACAACTTGGCAAACGGGAGGCACATCCCAATTGATACCAAGGATATAACCTAGTGACTAAGTGTGCTCTCAAGAACTTGAGCATTTCCATACTCATCATGGTCTTACCAACATCTGTGCCGAGGATCCTAGCAACACTTACTACCTTGATGAATAGTGATGGAGAATGCAGATGCAAAGGAAGATAACACTTTCTCATATTTCACCTTAGCGAGGCCAAGGGAACAAAATCTGGATGATCGATTGAGAGACATTTAGCACTCCTCTTCTAATGTTCTCCTTGATGTACTAGATACCATGATCATACTTAAACGTATGAACATGGCCATCAAGTGTAGGTCGGACTTCGGGAGCACAAAAATCCCTAAGGAACAACTTATGGAATAGGTCAAACCAAATCCTCATGGAGAAGATGGTCAAATTTCTTAATCAAGAAGCTACAATAATAGATCTTCTGACTAGGTGCATCGGCCAACATCAACCTTGTCGGGACCTACATCATAGATCTTGGAAAAATTCCAACCATCATATCTGCCTGAGATTCAAATCTGGTTGGTAATGGAATATTTCAGACAGCATGTCTGGAAAAGAAAGTTTGCAACACAAATCGACAAGATGACATTGCGAGATTCCCGGGAATGAACTACGATAGCAAGCTCCAAAACACGAGCTGGTTCTGCTACATACATGTTAGCATGTTTTCCAAGACAAGAATGACCACATAGTAGTCTTATAATAAAGCACTATCGAGTTCAGGTTAGGATCCATCATCAAGGATTTCGAAGTCTTTACGCGCGCTAGACTTCTTTTCCTTGAACAAGTCAATCAGTGGCTTGGTGTGCTAGGGAATACATATGGAATGGAGGTAATTAATCTACCAAACCATAGAATACATTCGCACATGCATAACTGACTTGGGATGGTACCAAAGGAAACAAAAACAAGCTTTCTCGAATTCACAGCAGCAACTCGCATCAAATGGACATGAGTTAGAGGAAGTCACTTCTTTCATCCAAACATACACTTCATGAGCTAGCATGAAGAAATGCTTTCAAAAGTTTCCAACACCAGCTTAATGTTCAATAAAATCATGGAGAAGATATGAATGTTATCGGTGGGCACAACAACAATTCATCTAGGTTTCCATAAAATGGAATTCCACAATTATGTAAACAAGGTGATAGCATTGGTCAGACCCAAAAGATATACTGGTGTATGCTCAAGGAAACATCCACGAGTAAGACAACATTACGAACATCATTGGTTCTAATTTGATTTGACGATATCCCATGCTCAAAACAAAGATTGGATAGGACAATAGGTCAATAATTGATCACTGAGGTCAATTGATAAAGATATCATCTTTCTTCAACACACACACACAAAGAGATATGCCTTAGTGATGAGCTAGGCCGGACAAGCTTTTATCTTCCAACTCCCCAAGTTGTTGTTTAGCTCATCCAACTAGCTCAGGGGTATCTGACACAGATTCTTGGAGAAGGGGTGGTTTAGAGGAAAACCAACTTGATCACGAACTCAACATGGCGGTCAAGTGACAACCTGGTAACACTTCTGAGAAGATATTCGAAAAATCACGAACCTCTGATATGTTACTAAGCTTGAGAACAATCTTGATTTTCAGGGCAAGACGATATGATCAAAAGAGTGAGGGATTGACACAATCCTAACTCATTGATTCAAGAGTGTACCGGAAATAAGGACTAGGTAGCACAATCAATCTTAGGATGATGATTCAATAACCAGCATGCTAAGAGTGAGAGTATTGTCCACTAACTACCAAGCAACGAGGTTGCTAGGAGCATTGATTTCACACATCACAGTTCACTTGTTGGCATTCCGGTTACAACAACAGGGACCGAGGAATGAATAATGGTGGCGAGAAGTATCACTACGTCAAGAATTCATAAAAGGTGGTGCAATTCTCATGACATTCTTGACATAAATATGGTAACACTCCAAGGTAGAACAGAGCAAAAGCTGGATTGGCATTTTGATCCATGGAATACAACTACATTGACCCAATCCTCGAAGTGGACAAGGTACTGGAGTTTGTTTATCCTAGTCATTCCAGAATAGAATGGCTTGATAGACCACAAGAATATGAGGTATCAATGAGCATGAATGCATGACATGCTCTTGACTATCAAATGATAGATAGAGATCAGGATACAACTAAAGAGAACAACTCAAAGGAACATATATTTTTCTGAGTTGTGGACGCATAGATTAGTATGTCGAACAAGTTCAACATATTTCTTCCGGATAACCCATGCAGAAGAGGAGGGACTGGAAGATTCACAATTTTGAATGGAGAACTCATCAAGATCACTCCTATTGTGATCTTTTGGTTTAGAAGAACTTGTGCTGAGGATGGTTCATGGTATTTGGAAGAATGATAAACCACAGACCTTGAGGACTATCGCAAAGGTTACTAATATCCTAAAGGAACTAGCAAACACTATCAACACGAAGTAAGTAGGGTGAATCTTGGGTTCAAGAACCCAGAAATAGAATGCCTACTAACTAAATGGCATCACAGGATGCTTTTGAGAATGACGGCTAGAATCATCACACTGGAAATACAAGGCATGGCTAGATTACTAGGTGGTTCTCTAGGATGCCTAGGGTCATAATACTAGCTCCAACATATATGTCGAGGCAACAGAGTACCTCAACTCACTGGTTAGTGTGGTCAAATTGGCCCAAAGAAACATCGGGAATAGAAAGAAGGGAGTTGCAAATGCATCAGACTATTTAGAAACCTGGGATGACTCGGACAGCATAACAGATGTAAATGCTCGAAAAGATTTGAGACATCCTGCAAAATGGTGGCATAACCGCTCAACATCATAATATAAAGGTTTTGAGGCCAGCTATGAACACACGGAGGTAGTAGGAGCTGAACTGAGACTTGGAACCAACAATCCTATAAGAGTCTACAGATTAGTAACACGTGAACCTGATAGAAAGAATAGAAAGACTAGTTTCCTTAACCCCGTACGAAAGATTAGGATGACTCGGATCAGAAGGGCATGAGGTAAAGGAGTAAAAAGTGCCTTACGTTCCCTTCCACAATCAATTCCCTTATATAACTAAAGAATTTCTAGACACGACTTCGACCAGTTTGGCTTGGTTATCCTACAGGCAGTCAGGCTCTGAAACCATAGCTGTCAGGACCTTGATCCTAAGTCACACCGATCTAGCATGTAACACATCATATCACTTTGCGGCCTCACGCACGGTATTCCCACGGGTGCCACCTTACCTGGCCCGGGACCATTTGCGCCTTTTGGCTCATGTATATGATAGTGTCGCTAGCATCCATATGACAGAGAACCCGGGCTGACATGACTAGTCGTGAAACCAAAGTGGCACTAACTTACAGGAACAGGCATACATGACCCAGCAACAAACGTGTCTGTCATCAACGTATGAACTCAAGTCATAGCAAGCTACAAGGACTTAAAGGAACAACGCATGACATTTCCCTGAAGGGACAGACACAGGAACGAAGAAGGACACATGCCGGCCAACCTAAGTGTTCTAGAGAAGTAGCAAGCTACCATGGCTCAGTGAAGCACTATGAGACATTTCCCGGTAAGAGAGGCTACCAAGAATAAACAACTAGGTTGTCAGATCCCACACATACCAAGCATTTCAATAACAGACACACAATATGCTCGATATGTGGAAATACAACATGGCATCACAACAAAACTCTACGACTCAAAGTATTTATTCATTAGGCTCCTAGGAGCCAGATATTACAAACATGGGTCTGATGACCCAGCATTCAAGTCATACAAGCAACAAGCACATGCGGAAACTTAACTTGTCTGAGTACAGACAACTACAAATGAAAAAGGCTGGGAAGCCTGACTATCTACAAGACCCGGCCAAGGGCACAAGATCATAGCTGAGGTAATAAGCTAAACGTCGAAGAACACACGGAACTACTAGCGAGACTGAAGTCTCTCTACGAAAACATAAATTAAGCAAACGTGAGTATAAATGTACCCAGGAAGACTTACATCAAAGCTAACTACATATGCATCGGTATCAACAAAGGGGGTGGTGGAGTTTAACTGCAGCAAGCCAGCGTTGACTCAGTGGCTATCCTAAACTACGACTGCAAGTAACTCTTTTGAGGTGGCGCACACGAGTCCACATATTCACCATATCAATACACCACTATGGATCCGCTCCCATCTCCCTACGAGAACGCCATCCATAGCACTCACGCTTATCTTGCGCATTTTAGAGTATCCACTTTCACTTGTCTATGAATTGTATAGGCAACCCAGAGGTCCTTTACCGTGGACGAGGCTATTCGAATAGATCATTTATAACCCTGCAGGGGTGTACTTCTTCACACATGCTCTCGCCACTTACCACCATGTACATGTCGTGTATCTCGGCAACCTTCAAGCGGAAGCCTGGCGAGGGAGTCGGCCACGACTTGACTAACCACTCAAGTCTCTAGTCCGGATTTATCGCCTATTAGGGTTCCATCCACAAGGAGATCCAGTCGGGGTGTCTCTCACGACCCAAATGATGTGTGCAGGGTTCCCGACACACCAAACGGGCGACTCGGTACACCGTGCCACGGTGTGTCTACCGCATCATAGCCCACCCCTAGGGTCAGCGCTACGCATGGCCTCCAACACATATCTTACAAATACCAGAAACTAGTTGCAACTCCTGGACCAAGATCAAGGCGATTAATAAGTCGAGAGAGTCAATTAAGGATCACAATGTGTGGTAGTAGTTATTCATGGATCACAAACATAGAACTCAGTTCCTAAACACGTCCTACTCATGCTAGTGGGTTTCATCTATTTACTGTGGCAATGATTGGTCATGCGGTGGAAAGGTGTTCAACTACCACAGCATGTAACAGATGAATCATTGTTGTCCTAATGCAGTAAAAGAGAGCAGGAGCGAGAGAGTGCGATTGTATCAGAATGAACAAGGGGGTTCTGCTTGCCTGGCACTTCTGAAGATAGTATAGCTCTTCATCAGTGTCATCGATCTCATTGTCGGAACCACGTCTACTGAGGGGGAACAATTACCGGCAACACAGAAAGAACACAATCAATGCAATGCAACAATATGATGCATGATCATGACATGGCAATATGTTGTGGTTTGAGCTAATGCAGCTAGAAAACAATTTAAATGATGTTGGTTTGAATCCAAGATTCAAATTGAAACTCCATATGTGAAATTCAAATGCCATTTAATTGATTTGACCTGCTCAGCAGGTATAAGTTGTTCAAACATGCATGAAAATGGTACAGATGGAAAGATTGGATTTTCTGATCATTTTTCATAGAAAAATTATTTCATTCTAAGCTACGGTTGAATTTTTATGATTTTTAGAAGTTTAGGACATTTTCTGAAATTTCCTGAATTAAATTAAATCCGGAAAATAGCTTATTGTGTCGGCATGACATCAGCGTGACATCAGCAGGTCAACACGCCAGGATGAGGTCAAACCTGACCAGTGGGTCCCACTGGTCAGTCTCATAGTGATGGCTAGGCTCACAGACATGTGGGCTCGGTCAAGGGCCACGTCAGCATGGTCAATGCTGACGCGTGGGTCCACTGATTTTATTAACTAACCTAATTATTTTGGTTAACCAGTAACCTAACAAAGTGGGTCCCACTGTCAGTGCCTAATGTTAAACCAATAGGGTTAGTTAGCCCCAAATCTAATGACGGCCACGTCGGCTAACCGACGATTAGCTGCCGGTGCTAAGCAGGGCACGACGGAGGTCCTCGTCCGGCCGTTTCCAGCGACGAGAGGTTGTGCGGATGGGTTCTGCGGATGGGTTCTGCGGGACCGGAACAACGAGGCGCGTCGGACAGTGGCAACGACGGGTGTTGGGGTGGCCAGAGTTGACGCCGGTGAGCTCGGCTGCGGCGACCGGAGGCCGAGTGTGCACGGGGTCAATGTTGCGGTGCGCAAACGCGTGAAGCAAGGCGCTAGCGAGGCTCTACGCGCGGCAGTGAGCATGTTGGTCGCACGCCCGGGACCAAATGGTCACCGGAGCGTCATCAGCGACGAGCACAGGCGGTGGCGGGTGCGGTCGAGCTTGGTGCAGTCGCTACGGCATGCGAGGAAGAGAACGGAGAGGGGGAGAACGGCCAGTAGCTCACAGTGGTCACGAAGAGCGAGTCGGCGAGGTCGGGGAGGAACCGGAGTGGTCGAGCGGCAAAGGGGATCTCCGGCGATGCTAGGTCAGAGGACGGCTCGGTGAAGGCGGTGCAGGGCGTGCGAGCGCTCGGGGCTCGTCCTGCTCGTTGAAGTGGACGACGGCGGAGCTCTTAGACACGGCGAGGCGATGAGAGGACGACGGTGTCTGTGGCAGCGATGACCATGCTCGGTGGTGCTGTGGGAAGAGAGCAGCGGAGGGGGAGGGGTCCTGGGAGAGAGGGGAGAGGTGCAGGGGGTCGACGGGAAGTGCATGGCGCCCTCGAGTGCCTCCAGCGGCGAGCAGGTAAGCAGAAGGTGGCCTGTAACGCCCTGAGACCGATGTGCCAGGTGTCTTCCAGTTATTCGCTGTTGTTGCCTTGTCATTTCTTGTGTGTCATGCATTGCATATCATGTCATCATGTGCATTTCATTTGCATACATGTTCGTCTCATGCATCCGAGCATTTTCCCCGTTATCCGTTTTGCAATCCGGCGCTCCTATGTCACCCGGTGTCCCTTTCTACCTCTTTTTCATGTGCGGGTGTTAAACATTTCCGGATTGGACCGAGACATGTCATGCGGCCTTGGTTTACTACCGGTAGACCGCCTGTCAAGTTTCGTGCCATTTGGACTTCGTCTGATACTCCAACGGTTAACCGAGGGACTGAGAAAGCCTCGTGTGTGTTGCAGCCCAACACCCCTCCAAAGTGGCCCAAAACCCACCTAAACCCTCTCCATCATCTCGGTCGTTCGATCATGATCGCGTGGCCGCAAACCGCACCTCTTTTGGACTCTCCTAGCTCCCTCTACCTATAAATATGTGAGCCTCCCGGATTTCTTCGCGCAGATGAAACCCTAGCCCCGCTCCTCGCGCTGCCGGACATAACTCCCCACCACCAGTCGGACATGTCCGCCGCCACCGCCACCTCAGTTCGCCCAATAGCGTCGTGCCACCTCAGCTCCGCCGCCGCTCTGGGCCAACCCACACGCGCCACCTCGCCTCCTGCCTTCCCCACTTCGCCGCGCCGCCCGCCAGGCCCGCCGGGCCCAGCCACGGCACTCCCGTCCCGGCCGGTCGCCCGTCGCCGCCAATCGAACCCGCGCCTCGCGCCCGGCGTCTTCTCCGCCTCCAGTCGCCGACGCCGCCGCAGCGCCATTGCCGGAATCCGCCCCGCGCCACCGCCATTTCCCGAGCCTGCCGGCACCGCCCAGATCCACTCCGGCCGGCGATCGCCGTCGTCCTCTTTCGCCGGCGCCGCCCCATTTGCTCCACCGCCTTGCTGCTCCGCCCAGGGCGCCGCCTGGTGCTCCGGCAGCCGCGCGCTCCTCGCCGGCCGCCGCGCCCTGCCGTTGTCCGCCACCCCGCCGGCGAAGACCTCGCTGGAAGCCGTCCCTCGCCGGATCTGGGCGGGTGGATGAGATCCACCCGTCTCTGATCCAAACACGTCGCCCACAACCGCACCGCGCCGTCCCGCTTCATCCTGTCCCGCGTTGACTTTTTCCCCGAGAGGTCTAAATTTTTGACAAAGTCCCCAGATCTGCTTCTTTTTCAGTCATATTCATCGCATCATAACTCCGCATCCGTAGCTCCGATTCGTGCGTGTAGCATATCAAAATGTTCGTCTCGACGAGTACATCATTTCATCTCATTGCATCATTTTCATTTGAGCTCATCTTGATGCCCAAAATGCTGTTGGAAGAGAGCTATGTGAGTAATTTGTCAGATCTATTTCAGCAAATGGCATTTTGCCAAATTTGCCATGATTAATGTGTGCATGCTATGATCCTGATATCTAGATGTGTTTTGTTATATGCCATGCCATCTTTACAGAGGTGCTTACCATGTATTTTTGTGATATGCGTGGTGACTAGCACAAGCTTGCAAAGTAGCGTATTCGGTAATGCTGTTTTCAGGGACTTAGAATTTCACTAAGTCCTTGTCCTGATTTTGCCATTATGTCATATGTTCATGTTGTTTCCTAGTGATCCGTGCCTCTTTTGAGGATGATCAGTAAGGATGATTTGTTAAAATTGTGGTGCTCTATCCATCCATGTCTTTGTTTGCATTTATGGAGCACCCTAGCTTGAGTCAATCGAGCTCTACTTTTGCTATATCGTGAATCCTGGCAGATTGTTGACTTGTTAGCGATTTGGCCGAGGATGCTGCTATTGATCTGTGCATGCTATGTTGTTGTTTTTGAAATGTCTAGCTTCTATGCCATGTATTCTTGATGGGTGTATGCTTAGATTGTCATGCCATGCTCTGTAGTGAGTGCATCGAGCTTGTAAACATGCCTACTCGTTAACTGTTTTGCATGCTCCAGTTTTTCACTAAGTCCGAGATCTGTTTATGTTTTTGCCATGTTCACATGCTTGCCATTGTATTTTCTGATCCCTTTTGCCTCAAGTTCACTAAGGGACTTTTGTTAAGTGCTTTCAGTAGCTTAATGCCATGCCTTGCTTTGCTGTGTTAAGTTCCTATAGCATGTAGTTTTCATGCTCTAAAGTGTGCTTCCTGATGATAAATTCCAGACTTGTGTTAATTTCACAAAGTCTGAAACCTGTTATCGTTTGTACTTTTGCCATGCTTGTTTGAACCTGTTAATGGATGAATTAGCCGTAGCTCAGTGTTCATATTTTGTAAAGATTCATGAGAAGTTTCCCTGCCATGTATTTTGTTGCCATGTTTGAGTGCTGTAGCATATTTATCTTGATGCATTTAGTTGGTCACTTGCTGATTATCGCAGACCGGTGCCATATTTGTTTTGCTTGCCATTTCCAAACCGTGCATCCGATTCCGGTGATCTTTATATATATTTCAAACGAAATCACCTCACCTTTCCAGTGGCACTATTGGATTTCCAAGTTGAGGTCAGGTTCAATCATTCCTTTGCAAATCATGCATATGCTTTGCATACCGCATCTCGTATATCATATCATGTTCATGTGTTGGTTGTTTACTATGTTGTGTGCTCCTTTCCGGTGTTGCTTCTTCGGGTTGGTTCTGCTAACGTCTCGTTTGTGAGGACCCGTTCGACTACGTCTGTTTGTCTTCTTCATGGACTTGTTCTTCTTCCTTGCGGGATCTCAGGCAAGATGACCATACCCTCGAAATCACTTCTATCTTTGCTTGCTAGATGCTCGCTCTTTTGCTATGCCTATGCTGCGATACCTACCACTTGCTTATCATGCCTCCCATATTGTTAAGCCAAGTCTCTAACCCACCTTGTCCTAACAAACCATTGTTTGGCTATGTTACCGCTTTGCTCAGCCCCTCTTATAGCGTTGTTAGTTGCAGGTGAAGATTGAAGTTTGTTCCTTGTTGGAACATGGAGATGTTGTTCCTTATTGGAACATGTTTATTGTTGGGATATCACAATATCTCTTATTTAATTAATGCATCTATATACTTGGTAAAGGGTGGAAGGCTCGGCCTTATGCCTGGTGTTTTGTTCCACTCTTGCCGCCCTAGTTTCCGTCATATCGGTGTTATGTTCCCGGATTTTGCGTTCCTTACGCGGTTGGGTTATAATGGGAACCCCTTGACAGTTCGCCTTGAATAAAACTCCTCCAGCAAGGCCCAACATTGGTTTTACCATTTTCCACCTAGCCTTTTCTTTCCCTTGGGTCGGCCAGCCCAAGGGTCATCTTATTTTAACCCCCCCGGGCCAGTGCTTCTCTAAGTGTTGGTCCAACCCAGAGCACCGTGCGGGGCCGTCCCTTGGCAACTTGGGTTACGTTGGCTCCCGTACGCTTAGCTTATTCGGTGTGCCCTGAGAACGAGATATGTGCATCTCCTATCGGGATTTGTCGGCACAGCGGGTGGTCTTGCTGGACTTGTTTTACCATTGTCGAGGATGTCTTGTAACCGGGATTCCGAGTCTGATCGGGTCTTCCCGCTAGAAGGAATATCCTTCGTTGACCGTGAGAGCTTGTGATGGGCTAAGTTGGGACACCCCTACAGGGTTTTGAACTTTCGAAAGCCGTGCCCGCGGTTATGGGCAGATGGGAATTTGTTAATGTCCGGTTGTGGAAAACCTGAAGTCGATCTTAATTAAAATACATCAACCGCGTGTGTAACCGTGATGGTCTCTTCTCGGCGGAGTCCGGGAAGTGAACACGGTGTTGGAGTAATGCTTGACGTAGGTTGTTCTAGGATCACTTCTTGATCATAGTTGTTCGACCGTGCTTTGCCTTCTCTTCTCGCTCTCTTTTGCGTATGTTAGCCACAATTTATGCTAGTCGCTTTCTGTAGCTCTACCTCATACCTTTTATCCTACCTATAAGCTTAAATAGTCTTAATCGCGAGGGTGCGAGATTGCTGAGTCCCCGTGACTCACAGATACTTTCAAAACCAGTTTGCAGGTGCCGATGTTATCGAGCAGGTGACGCAACCAAGCTCAAGGAGGAGCTCGATGAAGATCTTGTCCTTTGTGTTGTTTCGTTTCCAGTTGATTAGTAGTGGAGCCCAGTTGGGGTCGATCGGGGATCTGTGTAGCTTTTGGGGTAGTCTTCTTTTAATTTGGTTCCGTAGTCGGACCTTGATTGTATCTGGTTGATGTAATGCTTTATTCATGTATTTGTGTGAAGTGGCGATTGTAAGCCAACTATGTATCTCTTTTCCCTTATGTATTACATGGGTTGTGTGAACATTACCTCACTTGCGACATTGCTTTCAATGCGGTTATGCCTCTAAGTCATGCTTCGACACGTGGGAGATATAGCCACATCGAGGGCGTTACATGGCCGGCGCGTGCCGGCGCACGGCGGGCACACGCCCTGTCCGACTAGCGGGAGGAGGGAGCCGACTGGCACTGGGCCAGTTGGCTGGGCCGGCACAGGGTCAGGCCAGTAAGTGGCCCAGGTAAGGGTTTTCTCTCTCTCTCTTTCCTATTTCTTTCTATTTCTATTTCTGACATTTGTTTTAATTTGGTTTTTGAACCAAACTAATTTTCCTGCTTTTGATAATTTTTGCAAGAACTAAATGGATTATTCCAAAGCCCCTAAACAATTATCAGAATTATTGGACCTCTTGCCAATATTTCCATAGGATAACAGGAACATTTTCTTGGACTCATTTGAGAAGATTTTAATGTTCATTAATTCTGAATTGATTTGTGAGGGCTTCAACTAACCTCAGTTCAACTTTCAGAATTTAGACATGATGCATGATGCTCTCAAATGCAACTAATATAATTATTTACAGACAAGTACTCTATGGCTATGACAACTAACAAGTGGTGGTGGTGGGTGTCACAAATCCGTCAAGCAAATCTCAAATTCTTACCACTTCTTACCCAGCAGCAGGCAGTGATCGGCAACCGATGTAGTAAAAACTCTCAAATCTTGGATAGAGCGATTACCAGGGAGAGTCAAATGCACGGCGTAGATTTATGTGGAGCTAGGAAGGCTTACAATATGGTAACAAAAAGATTAGCAATAATCAATTCAGAGATGCAAAGTTGAATAAATGCTCAACGACTGTACGGTGCTGGTCCTAGGCTAGACTGTGCTAGAGACGCGAGCCTAGAACACTAACAAAATCATGGCGCTGCACGTAAACAAGGGAAAAGCACACTCTGGAAGTCTTTTTTTTCACTTTGTTTTTTTTGGCGCTCCTCTTTTTTTTGCGCTCCTCTTTTTTTTGCAAAAAATTACTTGATAGAGGCGAAGCTGTCCTGATGTTTCAATGAGATGGTGGCTATCGTTTTCGATGGGGGTCGACCTTGACAATCCGACTACGAACGTGCGAGATGTCGTGCCTTAGCAATCGCTAAACCAACTTCGAAGGGTTATTGACCATGCCAAAGCACGATCAACCTGACTACGAGGGTCTGTTTCCTGCGAGCAAATGAAGAACAAGCAAGAAACTAAGATTGCAATCTGGATATTCCGAATATAATAGGAAAGCTTTATTGATCAAGGTGGGGTTCTGTGACGCCTTTGTCTAGTCGTTGAACACAAACGAAGTACACGAAGTTACAACTATGGCGAACTTTAATCTAAACAAAACCCAAAGTATAAACGACGCCCTAAGGGCTGTATATATGGAGGAAGAGGGGGGAATTTCATGGCCCTTGGAGGAGGGGTCCGAAACTAACCCTATCTCTTGTTTCCCCACACATACGGACTCTAAAATCAGCCTATACTTAAGTATTTCGAAAATACATGGGCCTGGCCCAACAATAAGGTGACGCAGCACTTAGAATAGCCTTTGGACAAAATTTATGAAGTGGCATCTTGTATATTTCGTCCAAGGCTTAATGCACTCCTTATGGTGGCTTCAAAGTCCTGAAATCATCACTTGTAACTCCGTTCTTGATCCCGTTGCGCATGCCATCATCTCCATGCTTGGTCTTGCTCCAGTGCTCATCCCTCTTATCCATGCCAGGCCTTCATTTGAAAGCAAAACAAATGTATCCAATTTAGGCAGCATCATATTCTCATGAACTTTAGAATCATTACAAAGAAACGAATGTACCTGATAATTTAAATGGCATGCGCGAACTCTAGTAATTGGTCCAGTATGTATAGCGGCAGGGGCAGTGGGTGTAGCAATTGTATTGATGTCCTGATCTTGACTATAATAGTGAGTGTCTCCAAACTCTTCCCAGGTCAAACTGACAGGATGAGCACAAAAAAAATTGGACTTTTTTCCGGAAATCAGGGCAGCGGCGACGAAATAGTGCGACAAAAAATCACTATGATGGCACGTGGCTCAAAAGACTCCGAAAAGCCTAAAAATAGGATAGGAAAAAAATTTGCCTGCGATTTTTTTTCGAAACCTACTTAGGCAAGGAAACACGAATCATAAATTAGACGGATCTCAAAAACAAACCTAATATGAAAGGAACTCAGATTGGTGGTGGATATATGGTGGTAGGATATGGCAGCGGTGGTGGTAAATGGATACGAATCGGTGGTGGTATATGGATACGAATTGGTGGTAGTATATGGATACGGATTGGTGATGGTATATGGAGACAGATCGGAGGCGGATAAGCGATGGTGGTAGATGGCAGGGGCGATGATGATGGTGCGGCAGCGGCGTGACAACTTATGACCAGAACTCGAAACTCTAAAAGACTAGACTCTAAGACAAGCAACTAGACACGACGATGCAACCGCAAATTCAACAAAGCAAAATACTGAAAAGACTATGCAAAGGCTCAGACTGGTTCAAATATGATGGACTAACCGTAATTGTTTTTGGCTTTTTTGTGGACTGTAGGTATGAAGAACAGACTCGATCTAAACTACGAAACACTGTAAAATCTCACCGAGCAACCTGGAAATATGATACCACTTGATAGAGGCGAAGGTGTCCCGATGTTTCGATGAGATGGTGGCTATCATTTTCTGTGGGAGTCGACCTTGACGATCCGACTACGAATGTGCGACACATCGTGCCTTAGCAATCGCTAAACCAACTTCCGAAGGGTTATTGACCATGCCGGAGCACGATCGACCTGACCATGAGGGTCTGTTTCCTACGAGCAAATGAATAACAAGCAAGAAACTGAGATTGCAATCTAGATATTGCGAATATAAGATGAAAGATTTATTGATCAAGGTGGAGTTCTGTGACGTCTTGGTCTGGTCGTTGAACACAAATGAAGTACGCGAAGTTGCAACTATGGCGAACTTTTAATCTAAACAAAACCCAAAGTCTAAACAATGCCCTAAGGGCTGTATATATGGAGGAGAGAGGGGCGAATTTCATGGCCCTTGGAGGAGGGGTCCGAAACCAACCCTAACTCTTGTTTCCCCGCACATACGGACTCTAAAAACTACCTATAATCAAGTATTTCGAAATTACATGGGCCTGGCCAAAAAATAAGGTGACGCAGCACCTAGAATAGCCTCTGGACGAAATTTATGAAGTGGCATCTTGTATATTTTGTCCAAGGCTTCATGCACTCATTATGGTGGCTTCAAAGTCCTGGAATCATCACTTGTAACTCCGTTCTTGTTCCCCTTGCGCATGCCATCATCTCCATGCTTGAACTTGCTCCAAGGTTCATCTTTCTTGTCCAAGCTAGGCCATTCATTTGTAAGCAAAACAAATGTATGCAATTTAGGCAGGATCATATTCTCATGAACATTAGAATCATTACCAAGAAATGAACGTACCTGATAATTCAATTGGCGTGCGCGAGCTCTAGTAATTGGTCCAGTATGTATAGCAGCAGAGGCTGTGGGTGCAACAATAGTATTGATGTCATCATCAGACCTGGTGTTGCAAGAACGTATCTTTCGACTAAGCTTTGCAAATTTCTTCTTCTAGAGTGGGAGTTACTACCATCATACTGGTGCAGTTATTCACAAGAATGATTAGATTGAGCTGGGCCATTTCTTCTTGTAGCTCGGTCAACAAAGATGTCATTAATGCATTGACTATGATTGGCTTGTGACTAAGAGCATCCGCGACCTCGTTACCTTTACCCCGGGTGATAGTTTATCCCGAGGTCATAATCCTTGACCAAATCATGCCATCTACCTTGTCAGAGATTTAAATCAGGTTGTGTAAATATGTACTTGAGACTTTTGTGGTCGGTGAATATTTGGCACCACTTGCCAATAAGATAATGCCTCCAAATTTTTACAATGGCTGCTAGCTCCAAGTCATGAGTAGGATAATTCCCTTCGTGTGGTCGTAGCTGTCGGGATGCATAAAGCTCTTCTCACAATCTTCTGACCATATGAACTTTTGGTCTTTCTTGAGTAACTCTGTCATGGGCTTAGCATTCTTGGAGAAGCCTTCAATAAATCGGCGGTAATAACCAGCAAGCCCTAGAAAACTTCTGATTTCTGTCACTAACGAAGCCTTTGTAATACTGCTCGGAGATGTTGTTTGTGCTCTTCTACTCCCTTGGAGTATATGAGAATATCCTCGATAAAGACCACCACAAATTTTTCCAAGAAATCCATGAACACTTTGTTCATCATATGCATGAAGAAGGCAGGAGCATTAGTCAGCCCGAATGATATAAATATGTATTCATATAGACCATAATGAGTGGTGAATGCGGTCTTAGGAATATATTCTTTCCTGATCTTGAGTTGATGATACCCAGTCCTTAAATTAATCTTGGAAAAGATTTGAGCTCCATGCAGTTGATCGAACAAATCATCAATTCTGGGGAGCGGGTACTTGTTCTTGATAATAACATCGTTGTGCTGACGGTAGTCTATACACATTTGAAGACTACCAGCTTTCTTGTTTACAAATATGGCAAGTGACCCCTAGGACGAAGAACTGGGGCAGATGTATCCTTTCTTGAGCATCTCATCGAGTTGTTTCTTTAGCACAACCAGTTTTTTTTGACAGAAAGACTATAAGGGAACCCCTGACAGTATAATTTGTGCTACAAACCCAAATTGCAAGTACCATGCCTTGAACCTGGGTGGGTGGGAAGGCATCAACCCCTTCCCACTACCAGCTCAACCAGTTTGGATGAAGGCATCCGGTAATATTTCTTGTATATGGGTGTCGTTCCAGGCACAAGATCAATCACAAACTCGAGTTCCCAATCTGGTGGCATTCTTGGTAATTCTTCAGGGAATACATCTAGAAACTCACTGACCAGTGGTATTAATTCCACATCTGGGGATATTGCTGCAAAAACCATTTCCTTCCTAGGCATGGTTCTACGAGCCATAAACCTCACTGTCTGCCCTACCAGATTTGTTAATGTAACTCCCCTTGTTGTAGAATTTATGCAGACCTGATGCTTTGTCAGCCAATCCATTCCCAATATGATGTCCAGCCTTGCAGATTCAATGGCTACCAGTGTGGCAGGGAACATGACTCCAAGAACCCTTATTTCCAAGTCACGGCATACGAAATTTGTTTTGAGCATGGATCCCAGGGATTGCACCATCATTCTCTTTTCAAGAATAGAGCAAGAAAACTTGTTTTGGGCAACAAAACTCCACGAAATAAAGGAATGGGAAGCCCCCGAGTCGAATAAAATTATTGTGGGTATGTCATTAACAAGAAACATACCGACGACCACTTTGGGGTTTTCTTGGGCTTCTTTGGAAGATAGATGATGGACCTGGCCTTGGATCCGCTCCTTCTCGTTGTAGGATTCCCCGTGGTTGACTTGAGACTTGAGGGGTGCATTCGGCTTGCTGTATTGGGGACACTGTTTTGCGTAGTGTCCAGTCTGCCCACAAGAGAAACATGCATTGTTTCACTGATAGTCTTCCTGGACAGGATTGGTCACAATGTTCTTGACTTGGTTGTTGGTCTTGTTGGTATTCTCCGGTCGGGATGGTTTAAACTCAAACTGAGGTTGCTGCCAGGTACGAGCCTTCTGAACTGGCTGTCCATCCTTCCTGGGCTCGAACTTGTGTGTATGATCATTATACACTGGCTTATTGTCATGAACTAGCTTGTGTTCCCTTTCTGCTATAAGGGCCTTATTTACCAAAGTTTGAAAGTCGGGGAAGTCAAACATGCTGAGTGTGCATCATAGGTGTTGATTGAGTCCTCCAAGGAATCGATCGATCTTCCTTTCTTCAGTGGCACATCATAGAGGGAATAACGAGCCAAGTGATTGAATTTATGCAAATACTCACTTACTGATAGGTTTCCTTGAGTGAGAGAGAGAAACTCATGCTGCTTCAATTTCATGATACAGGCGGGAATGTGGTACTTGCAGAAATTGTCCTTGAATTTATCCCAAGTGATCTCATCGTCCGCAGGCCACATAGCTTTGGTATTATCCCACCATATAGCGGCAGATCCTTCAAGATAGTGTGTAGCAAATGGAACCTTGTCGGCTTCTTCGGTACGGGCAATTTCAAGCTTCTTCTCAATAGTCCGCAAACAATCATTGGCTTCCAAAGGATCGACAACTTGACTGAAACTAGGAAGCTTAGTCCTCTGAAAGTCTGATAGTTTGGTGTGATTGCCATACAGATTTCCATTCTACCCAACCATAGCCTGCACACTTCTCAGTAATTCAAGTATATCTAGGTTTATCCTTTCTTCGAACATTCTCATCATCTGCTCTTTTGTAGGTGGTTGCGGTGGAGAAGGTGGTGGTGGCTGATATGGTTCGAGGGAATGCCCTGCTTGATGTAGGGTGGAACCTTAGATGCCTGATCTTTCATGAAAGGAGCAGATCCCGTGATCAACACGAAGAACACGTGGGGAAAACACGAGGGGAAACACAAGAGAATCACTCAAATCAACAAGATTCGGTCACTCATATGCTAGATCCTCGATACACAAGGAGATGCACGATCCAAACCCAACAAAGGATGATACAAGAGGTAACTAGTTCATCTCCGTGCGGAGACCTTGAATCCGCGAGGGATCTTCCCATGAGGGGTCTTGAATCCACTTGGGCGATCTTCTCCGAAGAGGTCATGAACTCCAATGGAGAAGGGTATCAAGTGGATGAGCAAAGCTCTATCTCACAAATGAGCTAATCCTTTGCTAACCCTAACTAGGAGGAGGAGGGGGTCTATATATAGTGCTAGACCACGAAGGGGTAAGTGAGAGGGGGGATACATGGGCCCTTGGCCTGATCTCCATGCACAGGCAGGTGCCGGATGTCCGGGCTGGGGGCGGGATGTCCGGCAGCTCACGAAGAGCCGGATGTCCGGGCCTCTAGCCGGATGTTCGGGCTTAACTTGGCCGGCTTCGGTTGCATTCTGTGATGAGGGGCCAGATTTCCGGGTGAAGGGGCCAGATGTCCGGGGCTTTGGGAGGAGCCGGATGTCCGGGGCATGGTGCCGGATGTCCGGGCTGTCAGGGTCACTTCCGGAGCTCTCTGGATAGGAAGGGGCTGGATTTCCGGAGGTCGGGCTAGATGTCTGGGCTTGGGCCGGATGTCCGGCCACTATAGTAGCTGGCTCTTCTTCCTTCTCCTTCCTTCGCTCCTACACACACTTGGCCTTGGTCCTTGGGCTCTCCATGGTCTACTCGGGTGTACCTGAGTCTGCACAAGGTCCGCGCTTGAAGTAGCATCCATGTCTTACATGCGGAAAGGGAAGATTCGGAAGGAGCGGAAAGGGAAGATTCGGAAGGAGCGAGTTCACCTTAGGTCCAAAGGCGTATGCTCGAGTGTACATGGGGATGATCGTAGGATGCTCCGCATCATCTCCCATCCCTTGGGAAAGATCCGACCTTGGATTGAAAACCTCATCACCATGGAAACGGTTGTCGTGGATGGACTTGTAGTTGGATGAAGTGGAAGACATGGCGCAATCCAAGTACTCCAAGGTGTCTCCGGAGTGGTACACATGCAAAAAGAGCAAACACAAATGACACATGGAAATACAATGGTTATCGCACAGGTGTCCATCAAGTAAATATGAGTCTGTTTGGCAAGATTGTTTGTGACAAAGTGCATGAAGCTTAGTAAGATGATATAGAATGATATAGCAAAGCATTCATGGGAGTAAAAGCAATAATTGTGCACACAAATGTATTGTTAATGTGATCAATGTAACCATTGTGCAAAATGATGTCATAATGGGAAGGTGTATCAAAAGCATGAACATGGTAATTGGTGCTCAATGTGACTATGTGATCATGCAATTGATGGTAGACAATATGATGATGATGTATGAATATGCCATCAAGGAAGATCACAACAAATTTGCTTAGGAAGTGCATAAGCTCATATATCATGGATGACATAGAAATACAAGATGCAACAAGGCAATCACAATGTGAGTCAATCCATGCATAAGATGCAAATTTGTTATGGGTGGTGTTGTACCATAGTTCAATGTCGCGGTAGAAGTGGTGGTCGTCCAAGCACTCCTCAACTTGAAGGTCCATAGGGTCCATCTCCAATGTTGGTCCTCCATCCAATAGATGTACCACGTAGACAACAAGAAAGAGGCAACAATGAAAGAATGACCCATCCAATACGCATATTTGAGAATGGCTCAAAGGGAAAGAGTTCACCTTTAGGAGTTTCTTGAGGATTTTGGAGTTGTACATCATGTATGGCTTCACATGACCAAGGTGTTTCATGACGGTACCGTCTTGTGAATCCTTCAAAATGAAAGAATGTGACAAACACTTAGAAAAACAAATGAGGTTAGCGAAAATTCAAAACCAAACATTCGTGTGGTAAAATACCCAACAAGTGTTTTCTTCATTCTTATCATTAGAAATGACAAGGTGTGGTACGGTATGAAAGCATATGATGCAACTACAACCAAAGACATTCAGCTCAAGTAAACAAGCAAGCTTCACAAGTAATATGTCCAAGTCTCCAAGATCAATAAGCATAGCATGTGATGTGGAGCATCCTACGATCATTCCCATGTACACTCGAGCATACCCCATTGGAGCTAAGTTGAAATCGCTTCTTTCCGAATCTTCCCTTTCGGCATGTAAGACATGGATGCTACTTCAAGCGCGGACCTTGTGGATACTCAGGTACACCCAAGGAGACCACGGAGAGCCCAAGGACTAAGGCCAAGCGTGCATGGAAGCAAAGGAAGGAGAAGGAAGAAGAGTCTGCTGCCACAGCAGCCGGACATCCGGCCATCACCCACACATCCGGTGCCTTCCGAAGCCCCAGACATCTGGCCCCTTCACCCAGATATCTGGCCCCACCTATCCAGAGAGCACAGGAGCGGGCAAGTCTAGCCCGGACATCCGGCTCCTCGCAAGCCGCTGGACATCCAGCCCCCAGCCCGGACATCCGGCTCCCCTACGCAGCTGCGGGCCGAGAGCCCATGTAAACTCTCTCCCACTTACCCCTTCGTGGCCCTAGACTATATATACTGCCCCACCTCCTCCTAGTTAGGGTTAGCACTGGTTTAGCTCATTTAGAGATAGAGCTTTGCTCATCCATACGGATCTACTCCTTGAGAGAGACCGCGTCGCCTCTTCGAAGAAGATCCATGTTGGATTCAAGACCTCCTTCACGGAGAAGACCCTCATCAAGACCTACTCACGGAGAAGAACCGGTTACCCCTTGTATCATCCCTTGTTGACTTTGGATCGTGTGATCTCTGTGTGTACTTGGATCTAGTATATGTGTGATCGTTCTTGTTGGTTTGAGTGATTCTCTCGTGTTTCCCCGCGTGTTCTTCGTGTTCTTCGTGGGATCCGCTCCTTTCGTGAAAGATCGGACATCTAGGGTTCCATCCTACATCATCTTGGTATCATGAGCCATGTTGATCATGTATTTGGAGCCCCTACCCCTCTTTTTCTAGCTTGATTTTGTTGTGTTCTTCCTAAATTCGAAAATCCCCACCAAAAAATAGCCCCCAATTTTTTTGTGATTTGTTGGGGTGGTGAAGTTTTGTTGATTTTGATCCATGGATTCATTGTGTCTTGAGTAGATCTATCTTTCCCCCAAGTTTCCCCACTTACCATCCACGAAATATCTCCAATTTTCCCCCAAAAATCATCAATTTCCGCCCCAAATCGAGTTTCGAAGTCCAAATCTCGATCTGGAATCATCGGGCGGGACATCCGGGCCTTTAGCCGGACATCCGGGCCATCAGGCCGGACATCCGGCTCCTGGAGCACAAAATCCGCACGGTTCTAGACATCAACCCCCGGATATCCGGCCCCCGACCCCGGATATCCGACCCCTGGTATTTCAGCCTCCCGTGTTTCACCGTTTTGCTCATAACTTTCACATCCGGAGTCCGATTTTCGCGTTCTTTAGCTCGTTGAGTAGCTATTGACATCCTCTATCCACCTAGATATGTTTCAACACCATTTAACTCCATGAATTTTTTGGCACTTTGGCATCTTTACCTAGGGCTTTCACCACATCATCCGCATAACCATCACTGACTTCCGCAACCTAACCCATTTTGTTCCTTATAGAATTTGAGGTTGTTTGAGTTGTGATTTGAGTCTCCTAAGGTGTTTCGGCTACTTAGGGACGGTCTGCGATACCCAGATAATTAAGATACAATGAACCTATGTTAATGATACCACGTCACCTCGGTTACTGATGATAATCTTGCATTAGTTCATAACAATTCAAATTTGAATTTGAATTAAAGTCAAACGATGAAAGTTTTCAAACATTAAAACTAAAATGTTTGGGTTGTGCCAAACAATGCGTAGGTAATTATGGTGAAGAAACCACACTTCTGTAGATTATTCAAATGCATTAAAATAAATAAAACAACAGCTAAACCTAGTATAAATGCCCTTTTTGAAATTTATAAAAATGCGAACTAAATATTTTAAGTACCAAATTATATTGTGGCAGTGGGCTAATTTGCAACCTCCATTTAGGTACTTGCCTTATAATTTTATAAAACTAAAAGCTATTCAAACTATAATAGAAAAAAAAAGTAAAAATAAAATACAAAACAAAAAAACAAAACAAAAAAAGAAAGAAAGAAAGGAAACCCCCCCTGTTGGGCCGTGGCCCAGCTAGCCATCGCACCAACCAGGCCGGCCCAGTTGCGCCCCCTCACTCCCTTATTAACCCCCACCCGGTCAAACCCTATCCCACGACACCCCACTTCGCCCGCACTCACTCGCTCCTCCCTCTCCTCCGATCTAGATCGGGGGCAACAACGCCCCTCGCCACACGCCCGACGCCACGGCAACCGTCCCCCTTTGCGACCCGATGCGGCCGCCGCACACCGCCTCGGCCCGGCTCTGCCCCGCCGCTTGACCTCATTGCCTCGGTCACCCCTTCACCGCCCAGATCGCCACTGCCGCTTGCCTCCCCGTCGCCCGGTCGTCCTCGTCCACCTCCTCAACCCCCCGCCACCCGTACCCCTTGATAGAGGCGAAGGTGTCCCAATGTTTCGATAAGATAGCAATCATTTTCTATGGGAGTCGACTTTGACGATCCGACTATGAACGTGTGAAGACGCCGCGCCTTAGCAATCACTAAACCAACTTCCGAGGGGTTATTGACCACGCCGGAGCTCGATCAACCTGACCACGAGGGTCTATTTCCTGCGAGCAAATGAAGAACAAGCAAGAAACTGAGATTGCAATCTGGATATTGCGAATAAAAGAGGAAAGCTTTATTAATGAAGGTGGGGTTCAGTGATGCCTTTGTCTGTCGTTGAACACAAACGAAGTACACGAAGTTGCAGCTATGGCGAACTTTTAATCTAAACAAAACCCAAAGTCTAAACGATGCCCTAAGGGTTGTATATATGGAGGAGAGAGGGGGGAATTTCGTGGCCCTTAGAGGAGGGGTCCAAAACCAACCCTAACTCTTGTTTCCCCACACATACGGACTCTAAAAACTGCCTATAATCAAGTCTTTCAAAATTACATGGGCCTGGCCCAAAAATAAGGTGACGCAGCACCTAGAATAGCCTATGGAAGAAATTTATGAAGTGGTGACTTGTATATTTCGTCCAAGGCTTTCATGCACTCATTATGGTGGATTCAACGTCCTCGAATCATCACTTGTAACTCTGTTCTTGTTCCCCTTGCGCGTGCCATTATCTCCATGCGTGAACTTGCTCCAAGCTTCATCTTTCTTGTCCAAGCTAGGCCCTTCATTTGCAAGCAAAATAAATGTATCAAATTTAGGCAGCATCATATTATCATGAACATTAGAATCGTAACCAAGAAACAAAGTAACTGATAATTCAATTGGCGTGTGCGAGCTCTAGTAATTGGTGCAGTATGTATAGCAGCAGGGGTTGTGGGTGTAACAATGGTATTGATGTCCTCATCATCCTCCCCTTCTTGAAATGAAGTCATCCTCGACGAAAGCTCACCTTCCTCTCCCAAATAATGCTTCAAATCTGCAATGTTAAAAGTGGGACTAACACCAAAATCTGCAGGCAGCTCAAGTTTATATGCATTATCATTTATTTTCTCTAACACCTTAAAAGGACCATCAGCACGTGGCATTAGCTTTGATTTGCGCAAATTGGGAAATCTATCCTTACGCAAATCTAACCAAACAAGATCTCCAGGTGCAAACACAACATGTTTTCTACCCTTATCTCCAGCAAGTTTATATTTAGCATTCATAGGCTCAATGTTTTCCTTAGTTAACTCATGCATTTTTAAAATCAATTCCGCACATTCTTTTTATCATCAAAATTAACCTTCTCCGAAGATGGAGGAGGCAACAAATCAATAGGTGCACGAGGTAGGAAACCATACACAATTTCAAAAGGGCACATCTTAGTAGTAGAATGCAATGAACGATTATAAGCAAATTCAATATGAGGCAAGCATTCTTCCCACATTTTCTTATTATTCTTCAAAACAGCCCTAAGCATAGTAGACAATGTTCTATTGGCTACTTCAGTTTGTCCATTAGTTTGGGGGTGACAAGTAGTACTAAAAAGTAGTTTAGTCCCCAACTTAGCCCATAAACATCTCCAAAAGTGGATAAGAAATTTAGTATCACGATATGAAACAATAGTATTTGGCACACCATGCAAGTGAATAATTTCACGAAAGAACAAATCAGCAACATTAACAACATCATCGCTTTTATGACATGGTGTAAAGTGTGCCATTTTTGAGAACCTATCCACGACAACAAGTATGCTATCCCTCCCCTTGTTTGTTCGAGGTAAACCTAAAACAAAGTCCATAGATATATCTTCCCAAGGAACACTAGGTACAGGCAAAGACATATATAAACCATGAGGATTTAGTCATGACTTAGCTTTTTGACATGTAGTGCAGCGAGCAACAAAACGCTCAACATCACGTCTCATCTTTGGCGAAAAGAAATGTGTAGCAAGTATATCCTCTGTCTTCTTCATGCCAAAGTGGCCCACGAATCCTGCTCCATGCGCCTCCTGCAACAAAAAAAGACGAACGGAGCTAGCTGGAATGCATAGCTTGTTAGCACGAAACACAAATCCATCATTAATGATGAACTTGTTCCACATTCTTCCTTCTTTACAATTCTGCATTACATCTTTAAAATCAACATTATGCACATATTGATCTTTGATGGTCTCCAAACCTATTTTGAAGTCAAGTTGTGAAAGCATAGTATAGCGACGAGACAATGCATCAGCAATAACATTTTCTTTACGCTTCTTGTGTTTAATGACATAAGGGAGAGTCTTAATGAATTCAACCCATTTAGCATGTCTATGATTCAGTTTAGCTTGACTTTTAATGTGTTTCAAAGATTCATGATCAGAATGTATAACAAATTCTTTGGGACATAAAAAATGTTGCCATGGTTCTAAAGTCTGAACAAGAGCATATAATTCTTTATCATAAGTAGAATAATTCAGACTAGGCCCCCTCAATTTTTCGGAAAAGTATGCAATAGGTTTGCCATCTTGTAATAACACACCTCCTAATCCAATTCCACTAGCATCACATTCAAGCTCAAAAGTCTTATTAAAATCAGGAAGTTGGAGTAAAGGAGCATGTGTCAACTTATCTTTCAATACCGTGAAGGCTTCTTCCTGTGCAGTACCCCAAACAAAAGGCGCATCCTTCTTTGTAAGCTCATTGAGAGGTGCAAAAATGGTGCTGAAATCTCTCACAAAACGCCTATAGAATCCAGCGAGGCCAAGAAAACTCCTCACTTGTGTGACCGTTTTGGGCTGCGGCCAACTCTCAATAGCTTCAATCTTGGCTTTATCAACTTCAGTTCCATGTGGAGTAACAACATAGCCAAGAAAAGATACTCGGTCGTTGCAGAAGGTGCACTTCCCAAGGTTAACAAACAAACGTGCATCACGTAGAGCAATAAAAATAGCATGTAAATGTTCCTCCAAAGATCTACTATAAATCAGTATATCATCAAAATAGACTACCACAAATCGTCCAATGAAAGGACATAAAACTTCGTTCATCAGTCTCATGAAAGTACTAGGTGCATTAGTTAACCCAAAAGGCATGACCAACCACTCATATAAACCAAACTTAGTTTTAAATGTTGTTTTCCATTCATCTCCCAATTTCATACGAATTTGATGGTATCCACTACGCAAATCAACTTTGGAGAAAATTGTAGAGCCACTCAATTCATCAAGCATATCAGCTAGCCTAGGAATAGGATGACGATAATGAATAGTAATATTATTAATTCCTCTACAATCAACACACATACGCGACGTACCATCCTTTTTAGGCACTAGTATAATAGGAACATCACAAGGACTAAGAGATCTGCGTATGTAACCTTTGTCGAGCAGCTCCTGTACTTGACGCATAATCTCCTTTGTCTCCTCTGGATTGGTACGGTATGGTGCACGGTTGGGTAGCGATGCACCGGGAATTAAGTCAATTTGATACTCAATCCCTCGAATAGGTGGTAATCCTAGTGGCACGTCTTCTGGTAAGACGTCAGCAAACTCCTGCAAAATATTAGTGACAGCAGGGGGCAAAGAGGAAGGCACGTCCTCGGATGAAAATAATGCCTCTTTGCTCACAAAACATAGCAAACAGATTTGGTGAAATCTAGCTCATCAATATCAGATTTTGTGGTAAGTAAACATGCGCTTTTCAATTTATATTCAGAAGCAACACTAGATGGTTTATTATTTGGTTTCATTTGTTGCTCAAATTCTTTTGCCACAATCTGATTTGTACTCTTATTTTTCTCCTGTTTTGCTTTATTAGCTCTATTAATATCATCTTTCAAAATGGATTCAGGGGTCATAGGAAGCAAAGTAATATGGCTATCCTTATGAACAAGAGTATACTGATTATTTCTACCATGGTGTACAGAATTTTTATCAAATTGCCATGGTCTACCAACTAATAAGGAACATGCTTGCATGGGGTACCACATCACAATCAACATAATCAGCATATGTAGAGATTTTAAAATGCACACGAATAGTATGTGTTACCTTAACCTTCCCGTTGTTGTTAAACCATTGGATGTAGTAAGGATGTGGATGTGGTCTTGTGGTGAGAGATAGCTTCTCCACCATCTCCATGCTAGCCAAGTTGTTGCAGCTCCCTCCATCTATGATGACGCGAACAGAACATTCCTTCACAACTCCCTTTGTATGGAACAAAGTATGCCTCTGATTTTGCTTAGCTTGTGAAACCTGCACACTCAAAAGACGTTGAGCAACTAAACATTCATACCTGTCAGCATCTTCAGCAGCCATGTATTGCGTCTCATGATCAGAATCCTCTCCACCGTGTTCTTCATGCGTAATAAGAGCCAAAGTCTCCTCATCATAGTCACTAGCGGACTCATACCCACCATCCTCAGTAGCAATCATCACACGCTGAGATTTGCATTCTCTCGCCAAATGTCCTCTTCCCTTACAATGACGACAAATAATATCACTTTATGTTCCCTGTTGATGCCATGGAAGAAGAAGAGCTCTGCGCATGCCCGGCAGGTGTGCTCTTGGCAGATAGTGGTGGTTGTGCCTGCTTTCTTGTATCACGGCTAGAGGTGGCACCTGATGGAGGTGCTGGTGCAGTGGAAGTAGAGGATGCACGTGATCTCCATGATGAAGATCGACCTGCAGAAAAGTTAGTCCGCGCCAATGCCTGTCGATCCTGCACTTCACGTTCAGCTTTACAAGCAAGATGGAATAAACGAGTGATATTAGTATACTCCTTATACTCTAGAATCGTCTGAATCTCTCTATTTAATCCACCCATAAAACGTGCAAGCATAGCTTCATTCTCCTCAACAATACCACATCTAATCATGCCAGTTTGTAATTCCTGATAATATTCTTCTATAGAATTTTTTCCTTGCTTAAACGGTGCAATTTTTGAAGTAATTCTTCATTGATAATATGGTGGAACCCAACGAGTATGCATAGCAGTTTCAAAGCAGCCCAAGTAGATGGAATAGGATATAATCTACATTGTTCAAACCACCAAACACATGCAAAACTAGTGAAAGCACGAACAACAACAGGAACACGTCTCTCCTCGGGATATTGTAAACATGTAAAACCTTGTTCAGGTTCTAACTCCCAAGTAAGATATAGATCAAGAACATATCTACCCTCAAATGGTGGAATATTCAACTTCAGTTTAGGAAAAAGGTCATGATCTCGTACCTCAGGTGGTGGTGCAGCCCTACCGTTGCGATGATATACCTGAGGATGACCTGGTGGTGGTGGAGCTGGTGGTTGCAAGTAGTTCTGATTTTGATCAACCTCATCCTCGTAATGGTCCTCTACCTCTGCAGTAGCAGCAGGAGCTACAGAAGCATCAACAGCGGCACCAAAATTTTGCCCAGGGTCAATCAGAACGCGATGTGCTCGTCCCACTTGATTTGGAAGGCGACATTGTTGTTGTTGTTGTTGTTGTTGTTGTTGTTGTTGTAGAGGTGCGTTAGGTGCATCCGGTGGTGGTGGTGGAAGACGTGCGAGCAATTCATTAAACTTGTTATCGAGCGTTGTTTTGAACGTCTTCTCCATGCCATCTATCTTCTCCATGGACTCTTCAAATCTGTTTAGCACATCTTGCACCTGTCCACTCATCATTTGCTGAAATTTATCATGCAACTCCTTATTCATCATGTTCTCCCAGTCAGTCTCATCAGCTTGTGATCCTGCCATGGTTAGCAGCAATAGAAACACACAAGAATATGATCCTACAGACTACTAAAAAGAGGTGGTGGTGGGTGTCACAAATCCGTCAAGCAAATTTCAAATTCTTACCAATTCTTACCCAACAATAGGCGGTGATCGGCAACCGTCATAGTCAAAACTCTCAAAGCTTGGATAGAGCTATTACCAGGGAGAGTCAAACGCATGACGTAGATGTATGTGGAGCTAGGAAGGCTTATAATATGGTAGCAAAAAGGGTCAGCAATAATCAATTCAGAGATGCAAAGTTGAATAAACGTTCAGCGACGGTACAGTGCTGGTCCTAGGCTAGACGCGCTAGAGACGCGAGCCTAGAACAATAACAAAATCACGACGTTGCACGTAAACAAGGAAAAGCACACTCTGGAATTTTTTGCGCTCTATTTTTTTGGCGCTCCTCTTGTTTTTTTTCACTCCTTTTTTGGCGCTCCTCTTTTTTTTGCGCTCCTCTTTTTTTGCGAAAAATCACTATAATGGCGAGTGTCGCAAAACTCTTCCTAGGTCAAACTGACAGGATGGCACGAATTTTTTTTGACTTTTTTTTGGAAATCAGGGCAGCGACGATGAAAAAGTGCGACAAAAAATCAGTATGATGGCACGTGGCTCAAAAGACTCCGAAAAGCCTAAAAATAGGATAGGGAAAAGAATTTTTTGCCTGCAAAAATTTTGGCCTAAAACTACCCGGGGGGCCTAAGACACGGATTTTTTTTCTGAAACCTACTCAGGCAAGGAAACACGAATCGGAAATTAGACGGATCTCGAAAATAAACCTAATATGAAAGGAACTCGGATTGGTGGTGGATATATGGTGGTAGGATATGGCAGCGGTGGTGGTATATGGATACAGATTGATGGTGGTATATGGATACAGATTGGTGATTGTATATGGAGACGGATCAGTGGCGGATAAGTGGTGGTGGCAGACGGCAGGGGCGATGATGATGGTGTCGCGGCGGCGTGGCAACTTCTGACCAGAACTTGAAACTCTAAAAGACTAGACTATAAGACCAACAACTAGACACGACGATGCAACCGCAAATTCAACAAAGCAAAATACTGAAAAGACTATGCAAAGGCTCAGACTGGTTCAGATATGATGAACTAACCCTAATTTTTTTGGATTTTTCGTGGACTGTAGGTATGAAGAAAAAACTCGATCTAAACTATGAAAAACTGTAAAATCTCACCGAGAAACCTAGAAATCTAATACCACTTGATAGAGGCGAAGGTGTCCCGATGTTTCTATGAGATAGCAGTCATTTTCTATGGGAGTCGACTTTGAAGATCCGACTACGAACGTGTTAAGACGTCGCGCCTTAGCAATCACTAAACCAACTTCCGAGGGGTTATTGACCACGCTGGAGCTCGATCAGCCTGACTACGAGGGTCTATTTCCTGCGAGCAACTGAAGAACAAGCAAGAAACTAAGATTACAATTTGGATTTTGCGAATAAAAGAGGAAAGCTTTATTAATGAAGGTGGGGTTCTGTGACGCCTTTGTCTGGTTGTTGAACACAAACGAAGTACGCGAAGTTGTAGCTATGGCGAACTTTTAATCTAAACAAAAATCAAAGTCTAAACGATGCACTAAGGGCTGTATATATGGAGGAGAGAGGGGGGAATTTCGTGGCCCTTGGAAAAGGGGTCCGAAACCAACCCTAACTCTTGTTTCCCCACACATACGGACTCTAAAAACTGCCTATAATCAAGTCTTTCGAAATTACATGGGCATGGCCCAAAAATAAGGTGTCGTAGCACCTAGAATAGCCTCTGGACGAAATTTATGAAGTGGCATATTGTATATTTCGTCCAAGGCTTCATGCACTCATTATGGTGACTTCAAAGTCCAGGAATCATCACTTGTAACTCCGTTCTTGTTCCCCTTGCGCATGCCATCATCTCCTTGCTTGAACTTGCTCCAATATTCATCTTTCTTGTCCAAGCTAGGCCCTTCATTTGTAAGCAAAACAAATGTATCCGATTTAGGCAGCATCATATTCTCATGAACATTAGAATCATTACCAAGAAATGAAAGTACCTGATAATTCAATTGGCGTGCGCGAGCTCTAGTAATCTGTCCAGTATGTATAGCAGCAGGGGTTGTGGGTGTAACAATGATATTGATGTCCTCATCACCCCTACAGCCCCCCCCCCCCCCCCCCCCCCCCCCCCCCCCCCCCCCCCCCCCCCCCCCCCCCCCCCCCCCCCCCCCGTGAACTCCCCCTCTCCTTCCCCTTTCACCCGCTGCGGCGTTCGCCCGCGCCACCGCACTGTCCGCTCCGCGCCCCCTAGCAAGCGCCCTCGCGCGCGCTCGCGCTGGCCTTGCAGGCGCGTGCGCCGCGCGAGCCACGACCCCTCGCCCGCGCATGCTCTGTGGCTGCCCCCCTCACGCGCAACCCCTCTCCGGCCACTGCCCCGCTGCGCCGCTCGAAGCAACCCGGCACCCGCCATTCCTGGCCGCGCCACCCGTGCCGCCGTGCCGTTCTGCCGCGCCCACGCCCATCTGCCCTCGCTAGCCCGCTGCTGCCATTTGCTGCCTCCACTCATCCCACTACTGCGCCCTGCTCTCGTCGGTCCCGCGCCGCTCCACCAGCCTTCATCGGCCCCGGACAGCGCCCCACCGCTCGGCTAGGCCCCGCCTCCTACCACGGCCCCGCCGCGCTGCTGCTCCAGCCACGGCCATCCTGCGGCCACGCCCGAGCGCCCCTGGGCGTGCGCCCGATCGAGCCGCACCCTTAACCGCCACCCGACGCCCGTTAGGCCATGGGCCTTTGACAGCCGGGGCCCACCAGCCCCCAGAATGTTTATTAAAAAGGGATTTTAAAAAAGGAAAATAATAATAATTAATTAATTAACTTAAATTAATTATGTTCAGTTAACCTAATTAACTATTGTTAATTAATTAAACAGTAATTAGATTAACTAAACCCTAATTAGAATAAACAGAGTATGACATGCGGGACCCACACGTCAGTTTGACCCAGTCAACACCCTGTTGACTGCTGACATCATGATGATGTCAGCATACACTATTCTGGATAATGTTGATTTAAAATAATTAAATAAATTCTAAAAATGGCTAAATCTTTTAAAATTATTATAAACTAAACCATAGCTCGGATGGAAAAACTTTGTACATGAAAGTTGCTCAGAACGATGAGACGAATCCAATTTCGTAGTCCGTTCGTCCGCCATACATCCCTAGCATAGTGAACACACAACTTTCCCCCTCTAGTTCATCTGTCCAAATATGCAAAACACCGGGGATACTTTCCCGGATGTTTTCCCCCTTCGCTGGTATCACCTCCTACTGCGTTAGGGCTCACCTGGCACCGTTACTTGTTATGTCATGCATCGATATGCATCTGTTTGCATTGTATTCATTGTTTCTTCCCCCTCTTCTCTCCGGTAGACTACGAGACTAACGCCGCTGCTGGTGCCCCGATCAACTACTATGTTGACCACCCCTCCTTCTTGCCAGAGCAACCAGGCAAGCCCCCCCTTCATCACCAGATATCGCCTATTCTTCTCTCTACTGCTTGCATTAGAGTAGTGTAGCATGTTATTGCTTTTCGTCAATCCTATACTGATGCATAGCGTGTCCTTGCTACTACTGTTGTTACCTTTACCTGCAATCCTAAATGCTTAGTATAGGATGCTAGTATTCCATCAGTGGCCCTACATTCTTGTCCATCTGCCATGCTATACTATCGGCCCGTGATCACTCGGGAGGTGATCATGGGTATATAATTTATATCTTACACATGATACATGTGATGACTAAAGACGGGTCGGCTCGTAGAGTACCCGAGAGTGATTCATGTATTGGGGGCTGAAAGGACCTTTGTCCCGACGGCCCTCTCGGTGGATCTTGTGGCATAGCGATAGGGCAGGTTGAGAACACCTAGGAGAGAGGTGGGCCTGGCCCTGGCAGGCATCCATGGATACTTCAATTAACATGCTTAACGAGATCTTGGTATTTGATCTGAGTCTGGCCACTGAACCTATACGCACTAACCAACTACGCGGGAATAGTTATGGGCACTCGACGTCGTGGTATCAGTGGAAGCCTTCGTGATGTCAGCGACTGAGCGGCGCACACCGGGTTGGACCGCGTAACGCAACTTCCTTTGTAATGGAGGTTGCTAGGTCTGCTCACTAGCCGCGTATGTTTGCTTCCGGCCGCCCACGCAGCGTGCAGGTGTGCAATGGGCGATGGGCCCAGACCCCTGCGCGCATAGGATTTAAACCGGTGTGCTAACCTCTCTGTTGTGCCTAGGTGGGGTTGCGATGTGTTGATCTTCCGAGGCCGGGCATGACCCAGGAAAGTGTGTCCGGCCAAAGGGGATCGAGCATGTTGGGGAATGTGGTGCACCCCTGCAGGGATGGTTATCTATTCGAATAGTCGTGTCCCTCGGTAAAAGGACAACCCGGAGTTGTACCTTGACCTTATCACAACTAGAACCAGATACTTAATAAAATACACCCTTGCAAGTGCCAGATACAACCCGGTGATCGCTCTCTCACAGGGCGACGAGGAGAGGATCGCCGGGTAGGATTATGCTATACGATGCTACTTGGTGAACTTACCATCTACTCTCTTCTATATGCTTCAAGATGGAGGCTGCCAGAAGCGTAGTCTTCGATAGGACTAGCTATCCCCCTCTTATTCTGGCATTCTGCAGTTCAGTCCATAGATACTATCCATTTCATTGATACCAATGCATATGTAGTGTAGATCTTTGCTTGCGAGTACTTTGGATGAGTACTCATGGTTGCTTTGCTACTTTTTCCCCTTTTCCCGGTTATTGCGATCATATGATAAAGTCCAGGAGCCAGAGGATCCCGAGGATGACTCTACATGGAGTTTGACTTCGAGGAGTAGTTAGGAGGTCCCAGGCAGGAGGCCTTGCCTTTTCGATCGTTGCTACTTTTGTGCTAGCCTTCTGAAGGCAATCTTGTTTAACTTATGTCTGTACTTAGATATTATTGCTTCTGCTGACTCTTGTGTCTTCGAGCATTTGTATTCGAGCCTTCGAGGCCCCTGGCTTTGTAATATAAAGCTTGTATTATTTTATTTGTGTCTAGAGTTGTGTTGTGATATCTTCCCGTGAGTCCTTGATCTTGATCGTACACATTTGTGTGTATGATTAGTGTACGGTCAAATCGAGGGCGTCACACGGTCGCTTCTTCATCAACAACCACCATAACTTCCGCATAGGCTTACTCCCATACGCTTCCACCACCTTAACCCATTTTGACCGGGTTTCCACCAATACTTCCGGAACCACCACTGCATTCCCGCTACCTCCATTTTGACATTTGACATTTGAGATTTTGAGTTCACGGTATTTCCGTTTCCTAAGGTATTTCGACTAATTAGGGATGGTTCTACATAAAGAACACTGCCTCTCATCATCGCCACAGACGGTAACCTCGACAACATCATTGTATATTCCCCTTCCAATTGCATTGATAACCCCTAGCCTATTTTGCGTAACTTGCCTATCGAGACTAGCCATTTGAGTATTGCCGGCAATGTTACTTATGCACATTAGTGATCTACACCATCCATTGCATACATACCATATCGTATTGGTATCATATCATCCCTTGTGTCAAAAGATTGTTCCCGTATATATCCAATTGCTATCTTGGTTTGTGCATTTCGCATTGTGGCCATATAAAAAAAGAATAAATCTTTTAAGCAAAAGAGAAAGAGCAAAGAAGCTTGTAAGCAAGAGCTGATCATCTTGGATCATCTTGAGAGAAACACCGGGAACCATATATACATAGCATACTTGGGATAGAAGTCGTTGCATTTTTGTCTCCTATAGGTTGTGCACAAGTGTCATATCCGCCTATTGAGAAATCGTGCTAGCGCCTCTCTAGAGTTGTGCAACAGGAGAATTTTCTGTGGATTCGACATTTTTGAGCTCATTCCTTGGTTGCACGACCCCATTTATCTATCCGTGTGTGCGTTTCCATGTGCCACATATTGCTATTGGTCTACTTGTGTCACTTGCGAATTTTTAAATATCTTTCAACATTATTGACTCTTGCTAACATTTTGCATCAAATTTTGTGCCACTATCCTCACCGAGCTCCACTATAAGCCTTACTTGTGTAGGTGTGAGAAATTGACGAGATCGGTACCAATTGTGCTATTTCCTTGTTACATCATTGAGTGATCATTGATTCATCTTCAACACCGGTCAAGGTACATTTGGTATAGTTATTCTCTTTCTCCCACTCATATTTGCTCGAGTCTTGTGATGGATAGGCAAGGCATTTCATCTTCGGTCTTCGACAACAATGATGGCGCGAACAACTACATCACCAAATCATCAATCTTCGATCTACAACGACAAATGCAAGGCACATAATCAAGATTGTGAGAGTGCATTGACAACCTCGCCATCGACATGCGACACTCCGAGCTACATACAAGAGACTACCTCGACAACAAGTTTCCCGCATAAAAGGAGGAGGAAGATGCAAGGATGGAGGAGATTCGGACCTTGTTGATCAACAATTCTTCCCCTTCATCATCCTCAAGGTGACGACAAGCAAATCAATCATCTTCGGAGCGCCCACGCAATGTAAGCGCAAGTTGTCCACATCCACATCTACATGGAGACAACCATCACATTCGTGATCCACATCATCATGAAGGGAAAGTCACCTCCAAGCATCATGTGCATGACGACGACGAACAACATCTACTACGAGCTCAAGCACGACAAAGACACCATCAACATGAAGATGCTCGACATGTGCTTACCTACAAGTCCCAACAAGCTCTACATCAAGCTACAACCAAACTTCATGAGCACAAGCGAAGACAAAGAGACAAGCACCACCAAGAGGACGCTACGGCTACTACCACCATCACTTCGGCATCTTTGCCAAGTGTTATCAAGGCATCTTCACCTTTGGACGTACGACATCTTCGCCTGCATTGACTTCATCACGTCCAAGGCGGCCACCTACGAGCCAGGGCGACACTTCCATCTTTGGAAGCCCCTCAAGGAAGATGGCTGAGCATGGGAATTTCCCTTTGGTCATGGAGATGAGCTACGAGGTGCCACATCATATGGGCCTCCAACGACAAGATGGTGACAAGAAAGTCACGCTAGGGCCATCCCTTCGACCATGGCGACGGGCATGAACCTCTTCAACTACATCAAGACGGCGCCCGAAAAGGACTAATTCTCTGAGTCAAGCTACAAGACCGCACATGAGACCTTATCTTTGGTCTCAGAGGAGAGTGATGATGTGTCATCTTCGGCCTTCATCCACGGCTACGACTACGACATGATTGAGCATCGAGACATTTGCACCTACGTCTCTCCGACAGTCACATATGAAGAGATGCCCCAATTCCCATGTGAGGAGAGCCACCACCACATGAGTGAAATGAGTGACTCCACCATATGTGACATTGAGTGCATTTCTTATGAGAGGATGAGTGTGACCACCACTAGCCCTACACTTGAGAGCATGCCACACATCCTATGTGAGGTTGAGAGCCATTTGAGTGACTCCACCAACCATACGAGTGAGAGCATCCAAGAGGGAGTGAGTAATCCACAACACTTAGTGTGTGAGGTAGTTGATAGGGCATGTGAGGCCACTATCATTTATAACGACTTACACTCTACTCCAAGTGTGTTTTCTTCTTTGGTGCTAGGTCTCCTACATGACGACATGCCTATCCTTGACAAGTCCATACCTCCAATGGGGATGACTATGGCCATGGTGGAAGAAGATGCACCACCCACATGGTTCCATTAAGATGAAGATGATCACGACTTGGTCTTCGACACCTCACCTACAACACATGAGCGATGCTCCAAAGGTAACATAGGTGATAGTGCTTCTCTTGTCCCACTAGTGGACTATATTACCACTAATTGCTTGCATGATGTTGACACACCTATTACCATGCTTCATGCTAGTGCGACTTCCTCATGTCATGACTTACCAATTTATGATGAATATGATGATGAGCATGTTGAATTGCCTAGTTGTGATGCTATGCTCCATAGGATATCATGTGAAAATTCTTTTGGTCACATCATGTTCGACAACCCTTTAAACTTGTCATATGCTATGAGTGAGATCTCCCATATTGCATCATTTCAATCTCAACATAGTAACTATAGATGCCCCATTAAAATAAATCACATTTGCACTTATGGCATAGATGACGAGATGATGGTCATTAGCTTTTGTTTTTCTTGTGATGATATTGATATGCTTCCTTTACATGACTTGCGCAATTCATCAACTATGCCATGCCATGACCACAATGTTCCAAATATGCATTGTTTTGAATGTTGTCAATATTCTCCATGTGATGTTTCCATTAATGCTCATGAGGACACCCCCATAGTTTCCTCATACATATTAGGAGATTTTGACGCATTCCATACTTTGCATGATTCTCATAATTGCTTGCACCATATGCATTCCATGAATAACAATTCTCTACATATCTCTCGTGATGCATTACACAATTTGAGTCTCCATTATGCCATACATAACAACAAACCTCTCATGATGGATTGCATGTTCCTATATGACGCATCTCATTTATTTGAGCATTGGATATTTGGTGCTAACCAACACAAGCACATATGCATCATGATGGATGATGTGTACATATACCACGCACACACAATTTTCTGATACAGGCGAGGGTCCTGATCTTTCGATGAGATGATAACTGTCGATTTGGTGGAGACAACTGAGGATCCAACTACATGCGTGCATGATGTTGCGCCTTAGCAATCGCTAAACCAATCTCCAGAGGTTACTAACGATGCTGGAATCACGATCAGCCTGACCACGAAGGTCTATTCCTGCAAGCAGTCGAAGAACAAGCAAGTATATGATAATGCAATCTGAATATTGCGAATATAGATGAAGTATTGATAAAGGTGGGGATCCGAAAGCGGTCTTGGTCTGGTCGTTGGACACAAACGAAGTACAGGAAGTTGTAATGGCTAACTTTTAACTAAAAATCCCAAGGAAAAAGCTACTACATGGATCTACTTATATAGGAGCAAGGGGTGGCGGCCAAGGAGGTGGGAGGACGTCCCAAGGCAGCCTAAAACTAACCCTAGGTCGTACAAGGCTCATGGGCCCAAGTGGAGGTGATGCAACACCTCTGGGCTTGTAGTTTGACTCAGATTCTGCTGCAACCTCAGATTGTTTCGTCCATAACTCAATGCTCCGGACGAATTTGAAGGTGATTCCAATTGTGCTAGAAAGACCACAAAATCTACTTTCAAACAAAAAAAAGAATCACCCAATTCGGAGTCTGCATGAGAAAGTTATTGGCATTTTGAGTCAGGTATGTCTGTGCAGTCCGGATCTGAATTCAGAACGTGAGAGACTTGGACTCTATCTTCTCTTGGCCCAAAAGTGATGTGAGGGGACTTTTTGAATAGACCTAAACTTCTCTTTTTCCCTTATCTTCATATGTGGATTGTACAAATGTCCCATACACCTGCAATTAGACATGGCACCAAAGTCTTTGAAGTATTTTTGTCCTGAATGACATAAATAAATTATTGTATAATTTGCATTAGAAATCACCTCACAAATATATATGTATGCAATATTTTTGGTCATATCCAAGGTAGTCATGTCCTCATCATCCTCCCCTTCTTGAAAATAAAGCCATCCTCGGCGTTGCTTAATCTGAAATGTGGCTAACAAAAGAGACAAGGTGTACATGATGTATATGTATATGTGATCCATTTTTACTTCCCTTGATTTTTGCACATGTGACACATGTATACATGAGTAACTTTCATAGTTCATAAAATCGAAAGCCAAAAAATTACCACAAGAAGTAGAAGGCATGAAAATATTGCAACTTAGTTTGCACATATAAGTGAAGCTCTTATTTATTTCAAAAGATTGACAATGTTCATCATTAAACCATCCCAACATTGGTGAATAAACCTTAGTTGCATCAAATTTACATGCTACAACATGATTAAATAAGCAAACATGCAATAAGTCATTGGACACAGAATCATCACCAAGATTAGAGGTCATATCAAAATGATTAAACATTGGTTCTTTTGCATCAACAGTTAATTCAATGGGTGCACTCAAAATTGTTGGTATTTCGGTTGTGTGATCACATGACGCATTCAACACAGTAACAAGATTCTCTAAAATAGGTGGTGTGCTCAAATCAATAGGTAACTCAACACATGATGCATTCAAGTTAACTAGACATGCATCATTCTCATGTGAAGTTATATCATCAATACCTTTACTATTACCTTGTCGCAAAGACGTAGCTGATGTAGGTACAGAAGTTGACAATGTACCATACTCTTGCGATGATGTCGCGCTCACAATCCGAGGTGGGGCTGCTCTAGTAGGTGCGATGGTGGAGGAACCAACCGGCGGTGGTGAGCATGAACTGGAATAGTAGTCGTCGTAGTCACCCATGCATCCTCCTGTATCTGTCTCTCAAAAGGTTCAAGCGCAAACACACATACCAGTAATGCAACGAGGAATATACTAAAATCTTGCACGGATATCATGGTTCAAACCACCAAAAAATCTATTCATTGTATCATCCTCAGATTCTTCTATGTCACAATGATGCATATAAGATTTGAACTCTTGGTAGTAAGCATGAACAGTGTTACTGCCTTGTTTTAATTGTTCTAATTTGCAAAGCAATTCACGACGATAGTAAGGAGGAAAAATTGTTATCTCATTACAGCTTTCAAAACTTTCCAAGTTGTGGGTTGGTTATCAATGTTTTTCTTACAATGTACACTCCACCAAACAGAAGCAAAACCAGTAAATGCTCTAGTGGTCTGAAGATAGAAGTTCTTCGACGACATATACATCTTCACCATCACGAGAGGTGAGACAACACACACAAGCATATGGTCATGTTATCTCTTTACCATCATTTGAGGGTAGATTTAATCCTGCTATTTATCTAGCTTGGGAGCTTGAAGTAGAACAAGTTTTTAGTCACCATGAATTTTTTGAACTTGAGAGAGTATGATCTACCACTAGAGCATTTACTGGTTTTGCTTCTGTTTGGTGGAGTGTACATTGTAAGAAAAACATTGATAACCAACCCACAACTTGGAAAGTTTTGAAAGCTGTAATGAGATAACAATTTTTCCTCCTTACTATCGTCGTGAATTGCTTTGCAAATTAGAACAATTAAAACAAGGCAGTAACACTGTTCATGCTTACTACCAAGAATAATGTTCCTATGAACTACTAGGGTGTAGTGGTATAGCGCTCACAGTAAAGCAAATATCAATATCTTACAAGTTCTTACCAAGCAGCAGGTGGTGACAGGCAACCAGCGGTGTCAAATAACTCTAAAGATTGAGTAAAGCGATTGCCAGGGGAACATATGCATACACAGTGTAGAAATATGTGGATCTTGGAAGGCTTAAATATATGGTAGCAAAATATTAGCAATTATCAATTCAGAGATGCAAATGTTGAATAAACGCTCAACGACGTTACTGTGCTGGTCCTAGGCTAGTACGGACTAGAGACATGAGCCTAGAACACTAATGAGGTCACGTCGTAGGACAACTAGCATCAATAAAGGATATGAAGTAGCTCTGGACAGCAAAATATAAGTGAAGATCGCAATAGCCGTAAAGATAATGATGTGAAACAACAACCAAGCAGGATATATCAACAACTTTCTGTCCAACTTTCCTCTGGAAAAGTTCGTGCCAATTTTTTGATAAATTTTTTTCAAGAATGGTATTGACTGAAGATTTCAAATGCAAAAGGAATCACTCAATTCCGAGTTGATATGAGGAGTCAAAAAAATTTCTAAAACTGGCATGAAAAACTGGAATAAACTGTGTTCGCGAACTTCAGAGGGCAGAAAGACCTATTTAGACACCGATTTTGAGGTGCCAAATATTGAACTAGTTTCTGCAACTATTTAGATGCAGCTCATCGCTAGATTTCATTTGAGTACTCGTAGAGCGGACACGGCTTCGTATGAGGAAGTTAATCCTGTTTTACTGAACAGTGCACAAAACAGATTCCAATCCGAATTCAACTACGAGTTTGAGTCTAGATAGATCCGAATTTTGGTTTTTCCTTTTCTCTCTTTTTCCTCACACTTTTTTCTTTTTCTTTCTCTCCTTTTTTCTCTGACTTTTTTACTTTTATCTCTTTTTTTCTTTGTCTTTTTTTCTCTCTCCCTCTTTTCAAAACAAACTATATAAGATGCAGATTGGATCAAGCAAAGATGTGAACGATCTCAACTATGGTTATGACAATGAACGGTGGGTAGCACATGGTGGAAATTAATGGATGGGTGGTAGACAGCGGAAGGGATAATGATGCAGCGACAGCGTGACTAATGTGAACAGAACTCGAAACTCTAAACGAACTAGACACTAAGACCAGCAACTCGACGCGACGATGCAACCGATAATTCAACTATGCAAGCAATGAAAAGAAAATTGCAAAGGCTCAGACTGGCTTAGACAAAGGATGAACAGATCTAACTATTTTTGTGGATTTTTGTTGGACAATAGGTAAGAAAATAAATCTGATCTAGGAAAAACTGAAAATTCTCACCGAGCAACCTGAAAACTGATACCACTTGATAGAGGCAAGGGTCCCGATCTTTCGATGAGATGATAACTATTGATTTGGTGGAGACGACTTTGATGATCCAACTACAAACATGCATGATGGTGCGCCTTAGCAATCGCTAAACCAATCTCCTAAGGTTACTGACGATGCCGGATGCACGGTCAGCCTTACCATGAAGGTCTATTCCTGCAAGAAATCGAAGAACGAGCAAGAATATGATAAAGCAATCTGACTATTGCGAACATATATGAAGTATTGATAATGGTGGGGATCCATAAGTAGTCTTGGTCTGGTCGTTGGACACAAATGAAGTACACAAAGTTGCAATGGCTAACTTTTAACTAAACAAATCACAAGGAAAAAGCTACTAGATGGATCTACTTATATAGGAGCAAGGGATGGCGGCCAAGGAGGTGGGAGGACGTCCCAAGGCAGCCTAAAACTAACCCTAGGTCGTACAAGGCTCATGGGCGCAAGTGGAGGTGATGCAACACCTTCGGGCTTGTAGTTTGACTCGGATTCTGCTGCAACCTCAGATTGTTTCGTCCATAACTCAATGCTCCAGACGAATTTGGAGGTGAATCCAATTGTGCTGGAAAGAGCACAAAATCTACTTTCAAACAAAAAACAATCACCGAATTCGGAGTCCTTATGAAAAAGTTGTTGGCATTTTGAGTCAAGTATGTATGTGTAGTCCGAATCTGAATCCAGAACATGAGAGACTTGGACTCTATTTTCTCTTGGCCAAAAAGTGACGTGAGAGGACTTTTTGAAAAGTACCTAAACTTCTCTTTTTCCCTTATCTTCATATGTGGATTGTACAAATGTCCCATACACCTGCAATTAGACATGGAACAAAAGTCTCTGAAGTATTTTTGTTCTGAATGCCATAAATACATTATTGCATAGTTTGCATTAGAAATCACCTCACAAATATACATGTATGCAATATTTTTGGTCGTATCCAAGGTAGTCATGTCCTCATCATTTTCCCTTTGTCTTTGTTTTGTGTAGGTACCCATGTATACTCGTCAACCTCTCAATCCTAAGAGTTTACAAAACGAGCTCTTGGGAGCAATGATGACTTGGGATCCCGAGGACTATCCTTACCACCATTCCCTATGCGCAAGGACTACACGCATCTCTTCTACTGGCTATCACACGGCTTTGGGCTATATACCATTTGTCACCTTATGCCCATTATATCGTGTTCACTTTGCATGTTATGCCTATTTCTATGTCTTTGCCCTGCAATTGTGACCCTTGTGTGCATTTACCCATGAGCCACCATTTTACTACTATGTGCATTTGCATGCTTGGTGGAGATACTTATTGCTATTGCCATGTTTTCCTTGTGCCACATGCTATTGATGCTTGTTGTGTTGGGAGCGACATGATGTTCCATTGCTATTTACATAGGACTTCTTGCCAACACCATGAACCTACTTTGCTCATATCTTCCTTTCATGCTTGTGCTATGTCATGTGAATTATTGATGCACACTATTTGCACCCATGACATGCTTGCCATGTTCGCACTACTAGCTTGCTTGACTTGACCACTATGATTGCTTGCTTTGTCGCGTCACCCATGTTCCATTATTACTCGCTTTCTTGGGTTGATGACATATATGATCATCCTATAACATGATATATCTTGATCATTGTCTCTTGTGTCCATTAGTTGCCTCTCTCATATCTACTGGTAGTGAGTGCAACCATACTATGCTTATTGATCTTGGAGACTTGGACATATTACTTGTGATGCATGCTTGTTTACTAGAGCCTATTGTCTTTGGTTGTAGTTACATCATATGCTTTCATACCATACCACACCTTGTAGTTTCTTATGATAAGAATGATGAGAACACTTGTTGGGTATTTCACCACACGAATGATAGGTTTTGCTCTCACGCTAACCTCATTTGTTTTTCCGAGTGTTTGTCATGTTCTTTCGTTTTGAAGGAATCACAAGGCACCACTATCACGAGACATATTGGTTATGTGAAGGCGTACATGACGTGCAACTCCAGCATCTTCGAGAACATTCATAAGGTGAATTCCTTCCCTTTGAGCCATCCTCAAATACGCATATTGGATGGGTCACTCTTTCATTGTTGTCTCCTTCTTGTTGTCTACATGATACATCTCGCGAACAAAGGAGCGACATCGGAGATTGGCTCTATGGACCTTCAAATTGAGGAGCGCTCGGACTTATTGGATGCACCTTTGAACCTCCACTCATGCCACGACATCGAGCATTGGTACACCAACACCTCCATATTTGTTGATTGTGCTCACACATGTTTTGCTCGATGGACATATCATACACATGACAAATTTGCATCTTATGCATGGATTGACTCACATTATGATTGCCTTGTTGCATCTTGTATTTCTATGTCATCCATGATATACGAGCTTATGCACTTTCTTAGCAAATTTGTTGTGATCTTCCTTGATGGCATATTTATACATCATGATCATATTACCCATCAACAATTGCATGATCACATACTCACATTGAGTACCAATTACCATCTTCATGCTTTTGATACACCGTCCCATTATGACATCGTTTTGCACAATGGTTGCATTGATCATATTCACAACACATATGTGTGCACAATGAATGCTTTTGCTCCCATGAATGATTTGCATATCATTCTATATCATCTTGATAAGCTTCATGTGCTTTGTCATGAACAATCTTGCCGCACGGACTCATTCTTAGATGATGGACACTTTGTGTGCGCCAACCGTTGTATTTTCAAGTGTCGTTTGTGTTTGCTCTTTTTGCATGTGCACCACTCCGGAGACACCTTGGAGTACTTGAATTGTGCCCATGTCTTCCACTTCGTCCAACTACAAGTCCATCCACGACAACCGTTTCCATGGTGATGAGGTTTTCGATCCGAGATCGGATCTTTCCAAAGGGAGGGGAGATGATGCAGAGCATCCTACGATCATCCCCATGTACACTTGAGCATATGCCATTGGACCTAAGGTGAACTCGCTCCTTTCCGCATCTTCCCTTTCCGCATGTAAGAAATGGATGCTACTTCAAGCGCGGACCTTGTGCATACTCAGGTAAGCCCGAGGAGACCATGGAGAGCCCAAGGACCAAGGCCAAACGTGCGCAGAAGCAAAGGAAGGAGAAGGAAGAAGAGTCTGCTGCCACAGTAGCCGTAC